>NC_052147.1:129909454-130139582 GCF_902713615.1 Scyliorhinus canicula
CCAACTGCCCAGGCAGGTCAAAACTGAAAATATCCTTAGAATCATAGAATTTACAGTGAAGAAGGAGGCCATTCAGCCCATCGAGTATGCGTCGGCCCTGGGAAAGAGCATCCTACTTAAGTCCACACCTCCACCCTATCCCCATAACCCCACCTAACCTTTTTGGACAACTTAGGGAAATTTAGCATGGCCAATCCACCTAACCTGCACATCTTTGGACTGTGGGAGGAAACCGGAGCACCCGGAGGAAACCCACGCAGACACGAGAACGTGCATACTCTGCACAGACAGTGACCCAAGCCGTGAATTGAACCTGGGACCCTGGAGCTGTGAAGCAACAATAGGCATATCAGCTCTTGCCTTGTGATGAGGCTGTCAGTTCTGCAGTGGCTTGACACAAAAGAACACTGACTGGCAAGCTGCACTACAATAAGTTCAAGGAATCTGTTCAGTTCCTAACCTGTCTTCATCCAGCTCTCAATGCAGATGTTGCACAAGAATAATACCCTTAAAATTCAGACACAAAGCCTCAACTTTTACTCTGTATGCAAAGGTAATCTTCCTCGAACCCATCAACTTCATTCAAAATATCTATTTCTCAGATACAAACTGGGTAGGGCAGCCATAAATTGATAATGTACATACAGGTTCTATGGGACATTCTATGGGATAGAATATGCTGTTTCCGATGTGGTTTTGATTTGTTGGCATAAATAGAAAAACATCTCGTGAACAGCACTAAGGAGTGAGGTACGGTCACACATGGACAGCACATATGGTCTGATGACATTTCAAAAAGACAAAGGGAAAATAAATCACCAATTTAATCAATATTTGCAAACCACGATTGCAAGAAACAAACTGAAATGCATGACTGATGAGAACACATGTCTGCAATAGTTCCAAATTTTTAAAAAAAATCATTGTCACATGAACTACAATCTGAACAATGCAGCAAATATAAAAATAGCATTCAGAGCAAGAAAGTAGATTTTATTATATTGCTTTGTCCCTTTACCTGCAAGAAGCTTCTTGGATTTCCATTTTGGTATTTGCTCGTGCCTGGTGCCACAATGTAGGACGTTTGTATTTTTTCAGATCATCTTGGAAATAATAGACCAGGATTTGACCATCTTCACTTACAGCTTCTGAAAAATATTAATACGGAAGTATTAAATGGTCAAGTGGCCTATTACTGCACCTAATTTGTATGTTCCTACGCTCTGTTCAAAAACGTCACATCTCTGTTCGAATAATAGGAAAACTATGGATCAGACATTTGACAATCGGAGGCTGGAATAGACATACAAATCGGGAGCGGAAGCAGGTCACCTGGCCCCTTGAGAAATATCCTGAAACTGGGAATTGCCTAATTATTTGGCCCAATAAAGCAACTTGCTTGCAAACATCTGCCATTTAAATAGTCTTGAAGAAAATAGATTGAGCTTTTTTTGATGGGGAGATTTCTGCATGCCACCTGACCACAGCGATTTAGAGCACCAAGGGAGAACAGTAGCATAGAATCTTTGAAAGAGTTGTTGGCTTAATCTCACTTCCTTCCTCTTGTGCATGCCCCATATAGAATTATCATAGAATCATAGAATTTTGGACATGAAGGGCAATTTATCATGGCCAATCCACCCAACCTCCACATCTTTGGACTGTGGGAGGAAACCGGAGTACCCGGAAGAAACCCACGCACACACGGGGAGGATGTGTAGACTCCACACACAGACAGTGACCCAAGCCGAAATTGAACGTGGGACCCTGGAGCTGTGAAGCAATTGTGCTATCCACAATGCTACCGTGCTGCCCTTAAGAACAAATTAATCTACACTCCATTATTCTACCCTAATCCATGTACCTATCCAATAGCTGTGGGGGTGAGACACATGCAGACACGGAAGAATGTGCAAACTCCACATGGGCAGTGAACCGGGGCCGGGATCGAACCCGGGGCATCGGTGCCATGAGGCAACAGCGCTAATCACTGCGCCACCATACCGCCCTCCCCTCAATCAGATCTTGGGCGCGATTCTCCAGCCTTGTTGTACTCGCTCAAGCAAAACTAAGCCGATGAAAAGCAGGAGCGGGGTCGCGTGGCCTACTCCTGCTCCTAAATTGTATGTTCCTATGCTCTGTTCAAAAATGTCACAAAACGAGAACCGTGCCAAACAATTTGCAATGCAACAGACCTGCCCACATAGGCAAAATCAAGATCTCGCTGTAGTGTGGCAAGAAACCAATTATCACCACTTAAGCTTCATTTCCATACAATTATCATGTGAGGGTCTCTTTAAGAAAAGTGTGTTTTATCAAATGGCTGCAGTGATGTCATTGTGTAGGTGGAGCTGGGCTGTGATTCTGTCTTTTACTTTCGCTTTGAGCTGGAAACTGCTTTGTGGCCCTGGGTTTTTTGGTTTCATTTTCAGTTGGGAGCTGCATTCAAACAAACAATATTTTTGGTCACTCTCTCTCCACGCTAAAGAATGTCTCCAGACCACTTGATAACTTCAAAGTAATACCTGTTTTCTGTAAGGAATTCACACCTACTGTTTAAGAGGAAAAAAAGGGTGTTTTGGCTTATGGATAGTGCTAGGAAAGTTTTTAAGGGTTACCTATAGAGTACTGTATCTTTGGGGGTTATCAGTGTTGGTAGTTGGTAAGATGTTTCATAGAGTTTACAGTGCAGAAGGAGGCCATTCGGCCCATCGAGTCTGCACAGGCTCTTGGAAAGAGCACCCTACCCAACCGTACACCTCCACCCTATCCCCACAACCCAGCAACCCCACCCAACACTAGGGGCAAAATTTTGGACACTAAGGGCAATTTAGCATAGCCAATCCACCTAACCTGCACATCTTTGGACTGTGGGAGGAAACCGGAGCACCCGGAGGAAACCCACACATACACAGGGAGAACATGCAGCCTCCACACAGACAGTGATCCAAGCTGGGAATTGAACCTGGGACCCTGGAGCTGTGAAGCAATTGTGGTAACCACTGTGCTACCGTGCTGCCCACTGTGGGTTTATAAAATGTTAACTGGAGTCATAGAATAAACATAGTTTTGTTTTAAAATATTTTAGATCTCTGTTGCATAACACCTGGAAAGTGGGCCCTTGTGCTCCCCATAACCAAATCTATTAAAAATTGTAGGTCAGGTGAACTCCATGATATACTTTGGTGTTCTCTAAACCATGGTCCATAACACAATTAACGGAAGCCACCCATTATCCTACGGCCTTCCGTCATTCAGCGGCCTCCCCAGCAGGTTGGCACGCTGGCGCTGATTCGTACTCTTTAAAAATGTGAACCTGGTGGAAGGGCTTCAGTGGGGAGCCGAGGAGGTGAGTAGCCATCTTGGCTCACAGGCAAAGAGCCCGAGGGTGCTTGGCTTGCTGCCCTGGTGCTTGGCGGGGGATGGTTTATCCTCGCTTGGAAGTTTGGGGGAGGGGGGGGGTGGGAGAGAGAGAGAGAGAGAGATCAATGGGGGAGTGGAGGGTCCCAGGGTCGGAGCCACCGTTGTTTATCAGTCTAACACCTTCTCACAATTCCTTACAGATATTGAATGCTGTGGCACGGATTTCGGCATCGGGGAGTGGAGAATCTAGCCCCTTATTCCTCAATCTGTTCCGTCTCCTCTCCACGGCCATCACGCTCTTTCGGAAGTATAGTACATCAAAACTGGTGACACTGTTATGAACTACAGTCTAATCACTTGCACAGGTTTAGTTTTGTCTCTCTTTGGTGCTCAATTTTGGTATTAAAACTCAGGATCCCATATATTTATAGAAAAAGGCCAACCTCCCACTTTTGAAGATTATGTACCTGATTTCTCAAGTCTTTGCTTTTCTATTACTTAAAAAAATTACATTTAGAGTTTATGTCCTCCTTAGTCTTCCTCCCACAATATATCTCAAAGGGAACAAAGAATAATACAGCACAGGAACAGGCCCTTCAGCCCTCCAAGCTTGTACCAGTCATGATACCACAGTTGACCAAAACCCTAAAGAACAAAGAACAATACAGCACAGGAACAGGGCCTCCTTGTGTATCTCTGCATCATGTAAAAGTATCCATTTTTACATTGCTTTATTTCTAATAATGCAAACCCACAATATGCAAAGAATTGTTCAAATTATTTTTAGAACACAAACCTTTAGCACAGCAGGGGATGCCATAAGTGCAAACATCAGAGGATTGTTTAGATTCAAAGGAAATGAGGGAAGGGCGAGAAGGTGGAATTGATATAGAAGTTCACCCATAATCTTATCGAATGGTGAAACAGGTTTGAAAGCCCTTGGCTTACTCCTACTTCTATTTCTTACATTCTGAAAAGAATAGTTTGAAGTGGGAATGGGATTTGCAGTAAATTAATAACAGTCTAATGTCGGAAAGATACTAATGGGGCTCTTCATGGCTGTTTGATAAGCTATTTGAAACAAATGGATAATTGTAAAACATGAGGCAAGGATTGTTGTATTCAACTGAAAGGGAACTATAAATCAAAATGATGCAACCTTATTACTGTTTTTAGTTGTATGAATGTTAAAATGGTTACGGAAGGAATTATCCAACGCATTAAATTTCATTGGACATATCTGCCCAAACTACTCCTGCAGTTCTTACTGTACTCTTCACAGTTAACCATGCCCCAATTTTTATGCTTCCTTATTAAAATTTACCTCATCTAGATATAAAAAGCATCAATGTTTCCAACATTGAACATGGGAAGCACCAGTTTACAACTCTTCAGTCCAGGGCAAATTCCATTAACTACAGTTCTATTTTCAGCTCTTCAATCTGCTTCCTATCCATGCCACAGCATTCCCCTTTAGTACAGAACCTCTTGACTTTATCAACAAGCCTTTGCGATATCTTAACAAATTATTCTTGAAAATATGTTTACACAATATTTCCTTCATCAAATAGTTATTTCAAAGCACTTATTTTATCCCAATTTAGCCCTGTGCTAAACCAGCTCCTTTGGTAATTCTACAAAAAAATTAAACCATTCTAGAATGAAAATGTAAAACAGAAACATGATTAACCTGCAGCAAAGGGGAGGCTCGGGGGCCTCCACTCTCTCAATCGATGGTCAATACAAATGGCAATGATTTCATCCCAAGGAATTTCCGTAACCAAAGGCCCCTCATCTGCTGTGACTTCTAACATCAAGGGACAGCTCTCTCTCCATTTGCTGTAAACTTGATTCAGGAGATGTTGAACCTTCGAAAGCAGCACTGAACAAGTTTGCTGTGACACTGGCATCTGAGACACGTAATGGAAGATCATATCGCAGACCTTAGCCCATGGAGCTATGAGGAACAGAAAACAATTAGTGCAGTAATATAAATGAAGCAATCACCAACAGAGTAAAACATCTCATAGGATTATGTTCGTACCATGCAAGGGAGGTAGATCCATCACCGGCAATTGAAAAGACAGCACAGCCTTCTTTAGCCAGGTAAGGTGGTTATTAGAATTCCACTCTTTGTGTGCCAGTATTTCATGAGCAGCAGGTCCAGAAAATTCAGCCACTGGCCAGGAAAGATTGTACAGTTGCTCAGAGGACACCACTTCTGCAAGGAAACGCAGCACATCATTGTAATACTCAATGATGAAGCTGGGGTCCTGGGAAGGCAATACAGCCAAGTGCCTTTCGGTTTTATCGCTGTAAAATTGGTCACTGAACTCCCGGCACAGCCCGTCCTCAATGAACTGCATCAGAGTCTGACAGCAGACCTCCGGCGGTGATGGGCAACGTGAGGCCAGCCACCTTACAGCTTCAGAGACCTAAAAGAAATTACACCCACATAATTAAATCTCACTGTAAAACATTTGACAAAAATAACACGCTGCAAAGCACTGGAAACATTGTACTCATCATTATTTTCCATGTGGTCCATTTTTTGTGAAAAGGATGGGGAGAGACCATGATCGAAGAAAAAGTTGCCATGACACAAATTCCACACCACAATATTGGAGTAACCTTTTGCTACAGTATTTATTTTTTGACCAGAGGTAAAACTGTACTTAAAAATTAGCACTTAACTGATAGTGAGGGGGGACTGGAACTTGGTGCAGGAGCCAAGGTTGGACAGGTCATGGCCGTGCTGGCGGGTCCCATCAAGGGTGCGAAGGCGTTGGCTGGGCTAATGGTGGAAATGGGAGGTGTGGACCCTTGGAGGTTTCTGCACCTGAGGGAACGGGAGTACTCATTTTTCTCAGCAGTCCATAAGATATACTCACAGATCGACTTTTTTTGGTGGGGAAGGCTTTGCTGGCTGGGGTTAAAGGGTCGGAATACTCGGCAATTGCAGTGTCAGATCATGCTCCGCATTGGGTGGATATGGTACTGGAGAAGGGGGCAGCGCAGAGGCTGGGGTGGAAATTAGATGTGGGACTTTTGGGGGACCAAGGGTTCTGTGGCAAAATTGAAAAGGTAATTGAGGAATATGTAGGTTTCAACTGTACGGGTGAGGTGTCGAAGGCCGTTGTCTGGGAGGTTCTAAAGGCGGCGGTGAGGGGTGAGGTGATTTTGTTTAAGGCCAGGGTGGACAAAGAGAAGAGGTTGGAGTGGCAGAGGGTAATAGATGAGATGTTGGAGGTAGATAGGAGTTACGCAGAAGATGGGAACCCAGCGAAGTTGGAAAGGAGGAAGTAACTACAGGCGAGCTTTGACCGACTATCTACCAGGAAGGCGGTGCGCCAACTGAGACGAGGAAGGGGTGCAGTTTACGAACATGGAGACAAGGCGGGTCAGCTCCAGAGGGAGGCAGTGGCAAGGGAAATTGTTCTGATGAGGGAAAAGGCAGAGAAGTTGGTGGTGGCTCCGGATCTGATTAACAAGGTCTTTGAGGAATTTTATCAGAGGTTGTACAGGCCAGAACCACCTGGGGGAGACCAGGAGATGCAGGAATTTCTAGGTGGGTTGGATTACTCGAGGTTAGGGGAGGGAGACAGGGCTACATTAGAAGGAGCGATAGTGGAGCAGGAGATAAAAGATGTGATTGGGAGGATGCAGTCGGGGAATGTGGCAGGGCAGGATGGGTTTCCGGTGGAATATTATAAAAAATTCAAGCATAAGCTGGCACCCCTGATGGTGGGGATGTTTGAAGAGGCAACAGGGAAGGGGGTGTTGTCATTAACTTTGGGGCAGGCATCGATTTCCCTGTTGCTAAAAAAAGATAAGGGTCCGATGGAGTGTGGGTCTATAGGCCCATATCACTTTTGAATGTGGATGCAAAAGTATTGGCGCAGGTACTGGCAGGTAGGCTGGAGGAGTGCCTCCCGAAGGTGATAGGTGAAGATCAGACAGGGTTTGTGAGAGTGAGGCAGCTCTTTTCGAAGGGTATTGAACATTGTTATGGCACCAGTGGAGGGGAAGGAAACAGAGGTGGTTATGGCATTGGACGCTGAGAAGGCGTTTGACCGGGTAGAATGGTGGTACCTGATGGCAGTTCTGGAGCGGTTTGGAATGGGACCAAGATTTGTGAACTGGGTAAAGCTACTATATAAGGAGCCGAGGGCAAATGTCCGCACAAACAACATCAGCTCGAGATACTTTTCTCTCCACCGTGGGACGAGACAGGGATGTCCTATGTCCCCCCCTTATGTTTGCACTCGCGGTCGAGCCGCTGGCCATCGCGTTAAGAAGTTCGGGAGCATGGAAAGGAATAGTGCGGGGCGGGGGGGGGGGGGGGGATAGAGCATAGGGTGTCCTTATATGCCGACGACTTGCTGAAATACGTGTCGGAACAGAGTGTGTCGATAGGGGGAATATTGGAGCTACTGCGAGTATTTGGGTCGTTCTCGGGCTACAAGCTGAACCTGGGCAAGAGTGAGTGTTTTGTGGTGTCTTGGCCGGGGGTGGGGGCGCTGCCATTCCATAGGGCAGGGACTCACTTTAGGTACCTGGGGGTGCAGGTTGCCTGGGAGTAGGGGGGGGGGGCTCCGCAGGTACATCTCTCGTTTGGTGGGGAGAGTGAAAGCTGATCTGGTTAAAATGAACATGTTGCCGCGATTTCTGTTCATTTTTCAATGCCTGCTGATTTTCCTGCCAAAGGACTTTTTCAGAGAGATTGAGGGAAGGATTACATCGTTCATAAGGAGACGGAAGGTGGCCAGAGTTAGAAAGGTGCTACTACGGAGGGGAAGGCAGGCAGGGGGTTTGGGTCTTCTGAACCTGATGTATTACTACTGGGCGGCGAATGTGGAGAAGGTGCAGGGCTGGGTCAGAGGTGTTGATTCCCAGTGGGTCGGAATGGAGGAGAGTTTGTGCAGGGGGTCGGGATTGAAAATATTAGCAACAATGCCGCTCCCGATGGCCCCAGGGAAATATTCAGGGAGTCCAGTAATAATAGCTTCGTTGAGAATTTGGAGGCAGTTTCGCCAACACTTTGGGTTGGGGGCAGGGTCAAGGGAAATGCCAATTCGGGGGATTGAAATTTTCGGAAATGGGAGGAGAAGGGGATTAAGACACTAAAAGATTTGTTTCTTAGGGGTCGGTTTGCAGGATTGAAGGAGCTGGAAGCGAAGTATGGGCTGGAGCAGGGGGAAATGTTTAGATACATGCAGGTTCGAGATTATGCCAGAAAGGAGATACAGAGCTTCACATTGTTGGAGGAGGTGCTGACGACAAGGGGACTGGAGAAGGGGATAGTGTCAGCGGTTTACAGAGCTATTTTGGAAGAGGAGAAGGCACCACTGGAAGGGATCAAAGCAAAGTGGGAGGAAGAGTTGGGAGAGAATATGGAGGAGGGGTTCTGGTGTGAGGTGCAATGGAGAATGAATGCCTCCACCTTGTGCACGAGGTTAGGGCTGATACAGCTGAAGGCGGTATACAGAGCACACCTCACGAGGACGAAGATGAGCCGATTCTTTGAAGGAGTAGTAGATGTGTGTGAACGCTGTCGGGGGTGGTGGGGTCCTGTCCAAAGCTAGAGGATTACTGGAAGGAGGTTTTTAGGGTAATTTGGATGAAGGGATTCTACAAGTCATGGGCATTATTCATTATGCACTTTCAAGAACTGGATAACATTGAACATTAGTTGGGGGCGGGTGTGTGTGTGTGTGGGGGGGGGGGGGGGGGGGGGCTGTGTTTTATAATGGTGACTATGGGCGATTCCTGATTCCTTTTTGTCATTTGTTTGTGTAAACATGAGGGCTAATGTTTGGGGTTTGGTGGGAGGATGGGATTGTTGTTATTGATAATGGGATTTACATATTTGTTACTGATTATTGTTTATTACTGGGTGCAAATTTGGGAGAAAATGTGAAAAAGGAGAATAAAATTTTAAAAATAGCACTTGTCCGGATAAAATAACCCAGCAGACAGTAGCTCTTTAATTGGCTAATCTTACACAGAATCACTTGAAGTACAAACTGTTGCCTCAGGCCAGCTGCAAGGAGATCTAATTCCAGAATTAGACCCCAGTTGTTTTGAATTAGACAAATCTGATGCAGTGAGGCAAGAAACTCAAATAGTCCAAGTGATCCAGATCACAGAGGAGCTATATTTAAATAATGTTCTGCAATCTACACCTTTATTCAAACTGGATTATTTTGTTCTATATTTTAGTCTGTAGGTGTTGCGACATTTAATGCCCAATTCCTGGTTTCCCTGGCGGTGGGTTTCTTTCTTGGGAAATTGATTAGTCCATTTCAAAGAGAACTACTAGTTGAGCACATTATGTAATGGGACAAACCAAATACTCCCTCGATCCTATTGGTCAGAAATCCTACAAATTACCATATTTATTGAATTCTTAATCTCTCAATTGTTACTCCAGTACCTAAGCCCCACTCTATTCTAGACATGGAAGGATAGGCTAAATCCTGAATTTTGTTTTCTGGGATGTGCGGCCTGATTCCAACATCCATGTCAGGAAAGGTGAGGCTTACTCTTATTTCAAAGAATAGTATATTGGATGGTATCTCTAAGAATTGGACTTGGAAATTCTTATTTTAAGAGCTTTTGACAACACTAGGTCATTACTTTCTCAGTTGAGGTCTTTGAATTACACAGTTAGTTAAAAGTGATAGTTATTGCCAAGTATTACAAACCATTTACGGCTCAGAAAGAGGCCATGCAGCCCAACAGGACCATGCTGCTGTTTGTATTCCACATGAGCCTCCTCCCATCCCTCCTCATATAAACCCAACAATATATCCTTCTCATGCCCTTATCTAGTTTCCTTCGCACCTATGCCATCTACTTCACCACTGCTTGCAGTAGCCATTACCATATAATGCCACTTCTCTAGGAAAGAAGCTTTTCATGGATTTCTTTTGGACTTACGAGCGACAAGTTCCATTTCTGTTCCTAGTTCTGGTCTGCCTAAAAGTGGAAACATCTGTGTCTACTTTTTTCTGGAGAAAAAGCCCTTGGCTGTTCAATCTGTTCCAGCAAATCCTTTTCGCTCCTTCACCAGAACATCCTTCTATAATACAGTAGTAACAGTACTCTAAATCTGTGGTGCAAATCAAGGTTCCATATAACTTTAACATAATTTCTCTGCTTTTCAATTATACTCCACTAGGAATGAAACCCAGTGCTTGTTTTGCTATTTTATAAAAAAAGGCCTTATTCACACGTGCATCTACTCTGTGATTTGTGAGATTGTATCCCCAGATTCTTTTGACCCTCTAGCCTATTTACACACTTATTTTCCAAGGAGGTATGTGGTCTCATTCTTCCTGCCTTGCAATTATATATATTGAAGTTCATTTGTCTGTAAGTTTGGCAATGGTTTCCTGTATTTTGTCTCAGTTTGTATAAACTACACACCCCAATTTTGCGACATCTGCAACTTTTAAATATTATTTTCCAATTCCTGAGGTCAAATTATTTAAGTAAATGATAAACAACACTGACTCAGGGCCAATCCTTGTAGAACACCATTTATCATTTGCTCGTCCGAGTAACAATCTTTATAACCTTTACTCTCCAATTTTGTATCCAGGCCTGCTATTTATTCTGCTATTAGTCTGTTGATTCCTTACGTACTGACCTTAGTCACGAGTCTATGATGCAGTACCATATTGAAGGCTTTCCGAAAATCTAAATGAAATAACATCTACTATATTATCTACTCTTTCTGTTGATACTTCAAATAATTCAATAAAGTTGGTCAAGTATAACCTGCGCCTTTAGAATCTGTGCTATTATATTTTCAGTTTCTAAATGTTTAACTAATATATTTTGGAGTAATTATTCCAGTATCTTTTCTACCACTAACGTGTGATGTTCTCTGTTGGGTCTATCAGGATGATTTGAGAACGTAGTGTTAACAAAGAACATCAAGCGGAGTTATTGAACAAAGCTGATTTATTTTACACTACTAAATTAAAATTAAATTCTAACCAGTCAACAAGGAACGTTATTCAATAAAATACAATATCTCTTACAACAGAACTCTATGCTATACACCTAATGTCTTAAGTGCTTTACATCATGCTCCCAGAATCCCAGAAGTCACATGATATTTACATCACTGTTCCTTATCACTATCTGGTGGTGAAAGTATTACCTTGTTAACTCCTTGTATTCCTTACAATACACATATTGTTACAACATGAGGCTAATTCAGTCCATAGTTCCCTTGTTCAACCCCCTTTATTTGATATACAGAGGGATCACATTAGCTGTTCACTGGTTCGCGCATTATTACCTTTTCTAATGACATTTTATAATGTGTAATTAGCTAGCTATTCCCCAATTTTTAAATTTTTTTTTACACGCACAGATGCAATCTATCTGGACCAGAGGTTTATCAATTAAAAGACATTTAAGATAGAAGGGAGGAACTCAAGAACACAGACTTCTTAGAAGAATTGTAGGGCTGGATAAATTAGAGATAGCGTGATAAGGCAGTGGAAAAATTTTAATATGAGGATAAGAATTTTTAAATTTGGGAAGAGGCTTCAATCTGTAACCGTCAGGCTCAGGAACCACTAAACCAAATTGACATTTGAATGGGAAGCAAACAGTAAAATACTGCTCTACTAAATCTCAATTATGCAAAGCTAACCAAGAAGGTCTGTAACACATTTAATAATGAAATGTTACCTTGTTTGACCCCTGAAGAAAATTGCTTTTTCCTGGGATCAGAACGATCAAAAATTCAGACACGAGGCGAGTAGCCACGAGCGCTTCAAGCTTTAGACCTTTATGTAAAATAAAATTTTCCATCATCAACTTATGTATGGATTGCATAAGAGTTCCATTAAAACATCTCCTGCCAATGTGATAAAATAATTGAGCTGTATATAGTTCCTGTAATACAAGATAGAAAAAGACTTTATGAAATTCAAAACCATGTATTCTGATCGGTGCTGGTGTCTGGAATTTTGGTGGGCAATGCCAAGTAATGGATGAGACACAAAAATGAGGATCTTTGAGCACTTGTGTAGTGGAACCTCAAGTTTAACAGACATACAAAAAGTTCAGAGTTAAGCAAACAGACAAATCTCTCCCTTCCAACAACCACTATTTCTAACTCCCTCCCAACAATAAGTCTCCCACGCTGTTTAATTTTGTTCCCCAAATTTCAGGCTTTTTCAACTCCAATTCCTCCCTCAGCGTTATTTCAATCAAGCTCCGACCACCTTTCAGTCCCAAACTTCCTGAGGCTGTAGGGCAAAACCTTTCAAACCACTGCCATCACCTTGCACCAATAACAGTCCACCCTCAAATCCTTCTGAAGTATCAAATATTCCCTTCATCGTAACATGCTTTTTTCTCTCTCCAAGATTCGTAAAAAGCTTTTTGGTAATTTCTCCCACTGCTGCTATGTTCTAACTAGTTGGCATTGAGGCACATTCTGTGACTGCAGTCACAGCTCACTGCCCCTCTTCACCTGCTTCAACCTTTCTTTTATCTTCAACACTCATCTTCTTCCACCCCCCTCCAGCTTCCTTAATTGCGGTCTCATATCCACTTGTTCTCCAAAGTGCTTGGAGACCATCTTCCAAAAACAACATTATGACTTCCTCTCGCCGTCTTTAAAATTGACCAACAATACAAGATAGCCAGCCTGAATGCTGCTGGGAGATTCTACAGGATATGCACATCAAAGCCAGAAGTAACCATACATTGCGAAGTTGAAAAACTAGTAAGTAGTTAGCACGTGACCCAGCATATCGGTCCGAAAATGGCAAAACATGGGAGGCAGGACAAGATACATTTTACTGAAAAGCACAGTCATTCACAGAAATCAACTAGATGTTACAAATAAATTTCAAGCTTGAATTTGACAAGAGGGACAGTAATGGCAGAAATGACTGTAAACTAGATATGCTGGCTGAACCTTTGATTAAAACATTGAACTGGAGTTTTAGATCTACCAGCCAGAAAATATCAAACGCTTACAATTGCTGAAATATATGATCTTGAGGCGAAAATTCCAATTTAAAAGTAACATTTCAGATTTCCAGCCTTTAACATTAGACTAGTGGTTATTAAATGCTGGCTCCAGATCTTACCTTCTATCACCTCTTCCTCATTCATTGACTTTTCGTCTCTGGGAACGAGGATGACCAGTGGGACTGCAGGATTTAACGGTTTAGCTTGTAAAAACTGCCTGACTTGAAGCATAGCAGTTAGCCAGTAGACTTCCTCCTCATCCTGGTCTGTGCCTTCTTCTCGAGTGGGTAGCAAGAGGATCAGAGCAGTTGTTCCCAGTAGTTCTTTCCGCTGTTCCATCGCATCCACATCTGTATCGCTTAGAGGGCCTTTGGTCACCTGGTTAACAAAACCACAGGTCACCAATAGGTGGGAATTACACAGTAGTGTAATTTCTGAAAGAAAGTTTATATGCCACTGAACCTTTTCAAGTCAACTTTGAAAAAGCTGCAACCTTTAAACAGCACTTGCCTTTACAAAGATTTATGCACAAGGCCCTTACCTTTACACAAATGTGCACAAATACATCAGCTGCTTCATTGCTCCTCACTGCTTTGCATAGATGTGTCTGAATATTGTTGTCAGCATCACCAGCTGGATCATCAACTCTTTCACTTCCTTGGAATTTTATTTTCAGCCAATCTATCAAAGTTCTTTTTTTTAAGAAAAAGTTTTAATGAGAAAATAATTTGATAAAAAGATATTCCTATTTTCTAGATAACTTATAATGACAGTAATTTAAAGTTAAATGGTTTGTGAGTTTCTTCTAACTCATCGGTACAAATATGCTACAATTATGCAACAGAGTTCCAGGCTCAGTGGCACTTTAATTTTAATCATCGCGTGTGAAGTGCTGGTGCACCTAAAAAACCTGGCTGTGTTAGCGCAAAGGAAGCTACCAGCTGGCATCTTGCTCACCATGTGGTCCAGTCACCAGCAATATTTAAAATTATATTGTGAATTTTAAGTGTCAGTGAGTGAAACTGGTCCAACAAATAATAATGGTATGCTCATGGCACCCTATGTTGTGGATTATTGTTTGGACATTTATTGCAAAATTTTTCAGCAGCAATGCAGCTCCAGTGTCAAAGTTGGTAGAAATAACACGTCACTGCTATAAAGACGAGATGACCCAAGGTCTGTCTGGGTGTGCTGATCGCAGGCAGGCTACAGCGAGAACGCTTCAATTTGGAATCTGCTCTCCATGCTGGATTTTTTAAAGAACGATACAAGGTTTCTGTCCTTGAATCCTATCCATTTCAGCAAGTGGTTAAAATGTTTCAGTGGCTGCTGTTTCAGTTCAAATTTGAGTTCAGTATTGTCATAATGGTTCCGGTAGATATTTCCCTCAGTCTATACTGGATCCACTGAGTCACCCGGGCAGGTTGGAGCATGTCCAATTTTCTAATATTCTCTGCATCAGGATCCAGTGCAACTGGATGGAGATCCAGGAAAATTCCCGTACCAGCCTCCCCGGACAGGCGCCGGAATGTGGCGACTAGGGGCTTTTCACAGTAACTTCATTGAAGCCTATTCGTGACAATAAGCGATTTTCATTTTTCATTTTCAAAATCTACCCTTAAAATATCTTTTAATCCAGATTACCACATGGTTTCCACTGGATGGTGAATATTACTGACATTTTCCTGTTACTTTAACATTTAAAGTTACTTTCAAGGCAGTGTGACCCAACAGTATTGGTACATTGGCACTGATCTGCAAACATTTGATTTCTCTCACTGCACTAAGTCTCCTGCTTCAGCTGCATTTTTTAAAAAATATTTTTTTTTGTTGGTTTTACATTTATTTGTACTAACATTCGCCAGGGTTAATAAACAACAATAAAGAAGAATCTACAAAAATGGGTACAAAAAAAAAAGGGAAAAAATACACATGTACATACAAAATATACAGGTACCGGTATGTGGGCTCTATTTCTGTGCCCCTGATGGTCAGTTGCCGTAACCAAACTGTTTTAATTATGTACATGCTGCCTCATGATATTAGACCAGGGGTGGGCAAACTACAGCCCGCCAAAGGTCTTTATGCGGCCCACCAAAATTTTTTTTTTTAAATTTAAGGTTAATGGGGAGGGGGCTGTTGGGTTACTGGTATAGGGTGGATACGTTGACTTGAGTAGGGTGATCATTGCTCGGCACAACATGTGTTTCATGTGAAGTTTCTACTTTAAAATATTAATTAATAAAAATTAATTGCTTTTTTTCTTTAAACTGAGTTACTTTGTTTTTCAAATAAATGTGTTTCATGTAAAGTTTCTACTTTAAAATATTAATTAATAAAAATTAATTGTTTTTTTTCTTTAAAAACCTTTTATTTTGGCTATTTTAAATATTAATTATTTTACTTAATATACTATGCGGCCCTTTAAAATTGTGAATTTCTGAATGTGGCCCTTGCACGGAAAAGTTTGCTCACCCCTGTATTAGACCATGCCAGGGGTCACGTCCGGCATCAGCCAGGCATGCCTTGGTGTTGCTGTTGTAGTGTTGTGCGACCCCATTACATGTCCCTGCCGGCTCCCTGCTTGATGTCCTCCCCCTCCCCCCTTTCATCCCCCATCCTCTCCGCTCGCTCCCCACCTCGCCTATCCCTTCACCCCTCTCCCTCATCCCCCCTTTTCTTCTCCCTCTGCTGTCCTCCCCCCTTGCCCTTCGCCACCCTCCCCTATTTGTTGCTGTCAAAAACAGGTTTTGAAATAGGCTCCACATGTTGTGACAGCATTCCTCTGCTCCCCAATTGGTGAATTTGATTTTTTCCAATTTAAGGAATTCTGCCAAGTTGGACAGCCAGTCTGCGGTCCTCAGCTGCAGTGTTGGGAGGGGGATGGTAGTAGTAATGGTGGCGGTGGTGATACTCAACAGAAGCCAAATCTTTCTGGTGAGGTGGAAAAACATGACAGTCACTAGCCACAGCTGATGTAATAATAATAATCTTTATTATTGTCACAAGTAGGCTTACATTAACACTGCAATGAAGTTACTGTGAAAAGCCCCTAGTCGCCACATTCCAGCGCCTGTTCGAGTACACCGAGGGAGAATTCAGAATGTCCAATTCACCTAACAGCACGTCTTTCGGGATTTTGTGGGAGGAAACCGGAGCACCCGGAGGAAATCCCCACAAACATGGGAGAACGTGCAGACTCCGCAAGACATTGACCCAAATCAAGAATCTAACCTGGGTCCCTGCCGCTGTCAAGCAACAGTGCTAACCACTGCGTTACCTGTATGGACTTCCTACATGCTGGCTGACAGCAGGGACAAGGAGAAGCCAAATTAAGATGACCAACCATCCCCTCACTGCCACTTTGCTGCAGATGTGCCGAGCTCCTAGAGACAGAGGGACTCAGGAAGGACTCACACCCTCATTTAAAACATATATTTACTTTTGGTCCCTCTGAGACCTGCACGGGTCCTTGGTGACAATTTGAGTGCGCAATTTATTTCAAGGCCTCTTACGTTATCTTCATAACCAACCATTCAAGACGAGCAAAATTACTTTCCTCGAACTGAGATGTCTGCCTAATTTGACTTGAAAATTAGCCAGGCAGCTTACAACTTATCGAATGGTACAACAACTGTCAGCAACATTGCAGACATTTAACAAAATACTTAATACAAACATTCAGAGACACTGAGTTCAGAGCTTAACCTGTTGGTGTCACTAAGTCCAAATCCTTCATCACTTGGCAACAGCAGAACAACCTTCCAGAAGATTCTCTTTTGATGAGTCGGGAAGCTATCCACCACCAACCGGAACAAATCCAAAGGAGTCCAGGCAGCTTCACTAAAAGTGAAATTATAATGCAAATTTAACAATAACTGCTGTACCTTGCTTTATGGGCATAATATACAACAAAAATTAGCACCTATTAAATCATATACAACAAAGAGCACTACCCATCAACTCCCTCTGGATAAGAATTTCTGCAGGTATTTATAGTCCTCTCCGCTCTCAGTGGCCTAGTTTATGCAACGTGCCTGCTTTATGTCATGCTGGTCCAACGTAGTAGAATTTACAACATTCCCAAAACCTAAACATAAAACTATCCTGGTCAATTTCAACAGCCCTGAATTGCCATTGTTGCGCTTGTAAATAAGTTTCAAAAATTAATGTTTAATAATGCAGTGATTCAAATACATTACAACTGTAATAGGGTGAATAACTACATTTTATATATGTTCCTTTGTATAATAATCAGCTTCATTTATAGTAACAGTTAAGGCTTTAGAGGTCACTACTGACAAAGTATCTTGGTTAGCTTATAAGTTCCTGAATCACTGCTGCCACCTTTGGCAATTTGATGGTTGACAGCTTCAAATTCCAAGGTTTGAACATGACCAACAATCTGTCCTGGTCCATCCATGTCGTTGCTACGACCAAGAAAGCACAACAGCGCTTATCCTTCCTCAGGAAACTAAGGAAATTTGGCATGTCCATATTGACTCTCATCAATTTTTACAGATGCACCACAGAAAGCATCTTATTTGTTGCATCACAGCCTGTTATGGCAATAGCTCGGCCCAAGACCATAAGAACCTACAGTCGTGAACACAGTCCAGTCCATCACCCGAACCCGCCTCCCACCAATTGACTCTGTCAACACCTCCTGCTGCCTGGGGAAAGCGGGCAGCATTATCAAAGACCCCTCCTACCTGGATTACTCTCTCTTCCAACTACTTGTAACAATAAGCGATTTTCATTTCAATCCATCATGTAGGAGATACCAAAGTCTGAGAACACACACTAACAGGTTCAAAAACAGTTTCTGCCCCCCTGTTACTAGACTGCTGAATGACTCTCTTTGGACTGAACTGATTTCTTCACATATCTTCCCTACTGAGTAGTACTCTGTATACTCACCCGGTGCCTGTGCCTATGTATTAACATTGTGTATTTATGTATGTCCTATATTTTTTCATGTATGGAACGATCTGTCTGGACTGTATGCAGAACAATACTTTTCACTGTATCTCGGTACACATGACAATAAATCAAATCCAAGTGGGAGGGTCTATAAGCTGATCGCCACATAAGCAGAGAGATAACTATCCTTTCTGAAAGGTAAGAATATCAATGGTGTCTGCACTGAATCTATTTAATAATAGATGTGTCACAAAATAAGTCAAAGGGGTTCCTGTACCAGAGCAGCTGATGGTAGAAATTTTGAACTCTCATTTGATGAGCTGTCTCCTTTCTCTTCTGCAGTAATCTGCAACACAATGGGGAAAAAATATCTGTAACAAGTACTTTATGTACTTTCTCATTCCAATATACCAAGTTGCACTGTTTCAGGTCCAACATTGTAGTCTATTCATTAATAAGTACAGACAGATTGCTGAAACCACCACACAATTCAGCACACCCAGATGGTATTATCAGGAGGTCAGAGACAATTGTTAATATTTCTGTCTCCAACTATTGCACCTCAACACTGTCCTCAAGTCTCAAAGATGACATACACCAACCAAAGTAGCAATTCTAACTGAAGCCCTTGGAGCACAGTAATCCAGTGGCTGGGATGCCGCTTAGCGTTGTAGCCACCTAGGGTGGCCACGTCCCGATTCCAAAATGGACATTCGCAAAGAGTACAGGGAAAAATGGACAGCACTAAAAAAACAAGCAGGTACAAGGTTTCCTGTGGATTCGAACTTGTAGAGCCCAGACAGAACTGAAACTACAAGCCATTAGCATAGTAATGAGCTATCTCCGGGGACAAAAGAGAAACATTTAAACAATTGGTACCAGGGCAGACTCCCCGGCGCAAGTGGAGACTAAAACAAAGGCAGGCCAACGGTTACCTAGAGCCCGCCCAGCGATCAGGGAACGACCCCGTTATTGGAGAGAATCGATACAAACGATTGGGACATGGTCCAATTAATTGGGACCAAGTCCAGGGTCCGCCCAGAAGGGCGCAAAACCCTTTGGGCTATAAAACAGAGTCCCCAAGGTCAGAACGCTCTCTTAAGAACTCTTGAACTCTCCATCTTATACTTGGCATTTGGCTCTCAGCGATGAGAGGCCGCCAAGCACCAGCCAAGTAAGTCTAAGGTCAACGCATGCTACGAGATAGACGCTCCTAGCTACTATCCTATACCAGTTCAAAGCCAGCAGTATCAGAACCGGACAACGGCCATTGTTCCTCTGACTGAGTGGGTGCCCGAAGCGAAATAGAGGCTTTTAGTAGTAGTTGTAGTTTAGTGAGTAGACTTTGTGCATGAGTAATAATTGACTGTGTGTAAATAAATGTGCATTGATTTCAAACTTACTAACTGGTGTATCGAGTTATTGATCAGTATTCGGTTTTGAACCTTGTGGTGGTATCAGAAAGATACCTGACGACTCTTGAGCAAAGGTAATTAAAACAGAGCAAATTAAGGAAAGCATAACAAGCAACAGCATCCAGAAAATCAACATCTCAGTTTCATAAAATGTCCTGCAATTATTTGCTGCAAGAAAGAACTCTAAAAATGACCTTGATATCTTGGCAGAGACTCTCACAGAGACTAACGTGTAACTCAGTGATTACAGAATGGTCCCATTCTGGTAAGAAAGGATAAAACCCACTCTGTAATCAAGTAACTAACACTACCTTAGTCTAAGAAACATTTATTAGTGGATCATGGGACTGGGTGGGGAAATGTCAAGAAATAATGCTAACTTTTGTAAAGAAGGCATTGTCAAACTCGGGGGCGCGGCCCGCAAGTGGGTCGCGGGCGGGTATGGATAGGGTCGCGGAGCCTTCCGTCACGGTGCACCCGATCACGCAAATCCCCGCGCAACAGCCGCAGCAGCTGGCTTTTAATAACGCCAGATGCAAGCGGCCTTCAAAATGGCCACGAACATGTAAGAAAAATGCAGCTGCACTGCACAATGCGTGCCAGATCATCGGTGCGCATGCGGCCGTGTTTTTTTTTTAAACAGTCACAGCTTATTTTAACAAGTTCGGGGGTTTTTATTAATTTTATTTTATTCACTTATTTTCTTCATTTTATTTTAATTTTGTTAATTTATTATATTAATTTTATTTATTTTTTTACAAGCTGGGGGGGGGGGTTATTTGATAAAATTTTAGGGGAAGAAAATGCAGCACTTTGGACAGATGGAGACTCCATACTTTCCGCCACCGGAAGGCTTCACCTTCATCTAACAGGTTCCATTGGAGGAGCGTGTACGAGGGCCAAAGGGACCCAAAACCATTTTCTCCATTTTGGTTAGCAGCAAACAAGGTAAGAGAAAATGGTGGGTTGTGCAGGTCAGCCAGCGTAGGACACAAAGATCGGCTGGCTTGGGTCGCGAAGGTCGGCCGGGTGGTAAAAATTAGTTCCCGGAAAAAAAGTTTGAAAAACATTGCTGTAAAGGATAGATGGTACAAGAAAACTCAAAAAATAAGAAAATTAAGAAAATCGAACCAATCAATCAGCATCTGAATGAAAACGTTTGGTTAATGTTTTGAATGGGACATCATGAGGAGGAAAACAAAACGATGTCCCAAGGGAACAAAGTAAGAAAGGACAAATAATAACCAGAAAGGGAAAATAAAATAACAGATGAGGTAATCGAAGGTTATAGTATGATTCCCAGTATACCTTTTCAAACAAAATAAATACAACTTTGTGACATTACTGCTCATTTGGATGACAGGGCATTTAAAAAAAAGAGTGGGACAACATATCAATTGATGGGTGTAGACATTTTATGCTGTACAGTGGAGACTTATTACTCTCAGGTTAGAAAGGTTACAGTGCTCCAATTGTCATTTGCTCTAAGATTATTCCTCCTCTGTGAATTGTCTGTTGTAAGTTACATCAATTTAGCTTTTTATGAAGCAACCGCCTATGGTATTGTTTCAGCCGTGATGTGTCTCACCAACAAGGTTGAGGAAGAAGATAGGATGTTGACTGGTGGTGGTTTTGAGAGAGGGTCCCATGTACAGAAATGCAGGCAGGGAAAATCAGGGAGGAATAGAGGTGGCGAAGAGGAAGGAGACTGGGAGGAGCCAGGGTAAGCAAGGAATTTCACTTGAAGAACCCAGTGAGTAAAAGAAAACTGACGTGAAACTCTTCCTTCCAAGAATTTGAAACAAATTGGTGAAATACACCAACAATGCACTGAAGTGCAAAGCTAAAGATGCCAGTAATAAATCTAATAGTTAATTCAGGAGTAATTTCTTTAACCAGAGAGAGTGGTTAGATTGTGGAACTCCTGAGAGCAGGCAATAGTTGAGGCAAATAACACGGATGCATTTGAAGAACCATCTTGATGAGCAGGATGGAGAAAGGATGCAAAGGATATGTTGATTGAGTTAGATGAAGAGGGTTGGGAAGCTTAAACACTGACGTGGACTAATTGAACCAAAGGGTTGTTTTTTGTGATGAAAACTGTATAAATATCAGTACCTTAGAAACGAGATGCTGAGGTTGTCACCTGTGGGCAGTTCTGGGTTCACCACTTTGGGGCTCAGTTTGCAGTCAGGGCCTGCCCTGCCTGGGGCTGCTGGAAATGTCCACATTTGTTTTCTCAGGCGTTTCCGAGCCTCTGCAGTTGCTCTCCATCTGGAAGAACATTTGGAAACTAAGTTTAAAAAGTCATTTTAAGGATCCAGAAATGAAAAATTAATTCATAGAAAAGTGCTTTATAAATGCAAGTCTTTCTCTTTACTTTTCCCTGCTTACAGTTAGCAATTCTAAGAGTAGAACATTTTTCTTTCACTTACTTCTTTAAGTATTTGCAGAAACAATGAACTTCCTGCAGTGTCTCCTTCACTGCCTGAAAGACCTCACTTTCCAACGTTTCTTTAATGAGGGAGTTGCAGAACTCTGTGGAGCAGCGGTTAATCCGTGCTCGCTTATCCTCCTCCACTGCATGCCTACAAGGGACAAAGGGAAGGGTTGAGTACAAGTGTCCCTTTGATGGCATTAACTTAGGGAATTTAGGAAGACATGGTTATATGCCTTGTACAATCAGCAATGTCCTGCCTTTTCCAAGAAATTGACAGTAATTCTGCAGGTACAAGGCCCCGATACTTGAAAAATAGAGCTTTGAGTCTACACACACGACACGTTTTGGCACTTCTTCCTTCTCCACTTTTTTCCTCTGGCAAGATTGTCTATCTTCTCTACAGACTCAACATAATTTCAGGTTCACAGCAAAGGATATGCCAGGCACTCACTGCTTTCAGAACAATAGAGCAGTCTTTTCCAGACTTCGTTCCTTTCACTTCCAACGTCTAAAAACTTCAGAGAATTGCACTACATCCCTATCCATACCAAGCCAGAAAATATTCCTGTTGACTGATGCTGAGTTTTCCAAATTCCCATATGTTCTGCCACTGGTAACTCATGTGCCATCCACAGTATTTCCCTATGATATTTGGGCGGTACTGGTAACTTCTTGTCCCGCGGTTATAACCCTCCAGTCTTCAACATGTTTTCTTATCACAGAAGGTTGAACTATTCCAGGAGAATGATTCCTCTCAGAGTCTCAGAGGGAGTATCAACCCTCAGTGCTCATACCCATCTAATAAAATTGTTCTGCTTAACCCTTTAAAATTCAACATAGATCTGTTGCAGCTGTTTTCTTAAATTCCAAAACTCTTGCCTATATGCCTCCAGAACAAATTCATATACACCCAGAATAGTCTTTTTTCCCCAGTGACCACATCTGGAGTAAGTGTTGGTTGTTTACATAGATACATAGAAGATAGGAGCAGGAGGAGGCCTTTTGGTCCTTCAAGCCTGCTCCACCATTCATCACGATCATGGCTGATCATCCAACTCAATAGCCTAATCCTGCTTTCTCCCCATAGTCTTTTATCCCATTCTCCCCAAGTGCTATATCTAGCCGCCTCTTGAGCATAGATACATTTGAGGAACTCCGGCTCAGAGTTGATGAGCTAGAGTCTGAGCTTCAGACGCTGCAACACCTCAGGGAGGGGGAGAGGTACCTAGACACCTCTTAGAACAGGGGTGGGCAAACTACGGCCCACGGGCCGCATGCGGCCCGCCAAAGGTCTTTATGCGGCCCACCAAGTCATTAAAAAAAAAAAAAATTGTTTTTTCTTTAAATAATTTTTTTTTTCAAGGTTAATGGGGGGGGGGGGGCTGTTGGATTACTTACTGGTATAGGGTGGATACGTTGACTTGCGTAGGGTGATCATTGCTCGGCAAACATCGAGGGCCGAAGGGCCTGTTCTGTGCTGTACTGTTCTATGTTCTATATGAGGCGCCCAGAATCATAACCGGGTGAAGTAATTATTTTACTTAATATACTATGCGGCCCTTTAAAATTGTGAATTTCTGAATGTGGCCCTTGCACGGAAAAGTTTGCCCACCCCTGCCTTAGAATAACTAAATTAAATTCGGCCAGTGGTCAGGGACAGGAGGATGTGGCTGCAAGTGAGGCAGGTAGAGGGATCCAGGAGGTAGGGTAGCAGAAGCCTCAGCCCTTGTCCCTGTCCAAAAGGTTTGAGATTTTTGCTCCATGCGTGGACAGGAACGAGGATTGTAGGGAGAATGAGCAACCTGACCACTAGCTCCGTGGTAAAGGGTGACTTCCAGTCAATGTCTTTCTGAAGGTCAGGCTTTCATTTTGGTAATAATAATAATAATAGCTTATTGTCACAAGTAGGCTTCAATTAAGTTACTGTGAAAAGCCCCCAGTCGCCACATTCCGGCGCCTTTTCGGGGAGGCTGATGCAGGAATTGAACCCGCGCTGCTGGTCTTGTTTGCATTACAAGCCAGCTGTTTAGCCCACTGTGCTAAACTCGCCTCTTCTTCCTTCGAGGAGTGAGTGAAAGAGTGCGAGAGTGAGGTGAGTGAGAGCGAGTGAAAAGAGATCCTGTCACTTCCAAAGTCTAAACACTTCTGCCGTGTTCTCTCAGAAAGCATCACACAGGAACCAATCACTGACCGTTGCCAGGCAGAACACTGTCCCTAGCTAACCAGTGTCCTGGCAAGCAGGCTGCTTCTACTTTGAATCTTCTGCTTAAAAACACATCCTGATCATGCTGCCACAGACAAAAATAATAAAAGTTTTCAAAAAATAAATGGGAACAATGAAAATAAACAGGAAGGACTCCTACACTTTATAATGGACTCTAGCATGTTCCCCAATACCAATGTCAGGCTGACTGATCTATAATTCCGATTTCTCTCTATCTCCCTTTTTAAACAGTGGGGTTATGTTAGCTCCCCTCCAATCAATAGGAACTGTTCCAGATCAATAGAATCTTGGCAAAAGTAGCATAGATAGATTTGGATCTGCTTTGAAATTGGTCACAGGAGTCAGCGTTGAGGCCACTGTTATTTTCCATCTAAATGTAGGTGTTGCGGGCATGATCTTCCAAGATTAGGAACATTGATGATGCCAAATGGCTTCGAGCAAATTTTAATGTGTTGGGATGCTGGGCTCATAATGGACAAATGATCCTCATGATGTTTCTTATCCTCAAAGGTAGCAAACATTTTGGTGTTTGGTCAAAAATAAGGGATCAGGTTCCTCCACCACCACATCCCAAAAGAACCATTTCACATGCGGGACAACAAAAAGACAGTCTCATCCATTCTGTAATGAATGTACAGAATTTTTATATATTGTATTTTATATCGGTTGCAGTAATGTTATTAAAAGCCTGGTTAACGGTATATATATATATATATATATATATATATATACACACACACACACACACACATATATATATTATATATATATTTGTTGCAGTAATATTATTAAAGAACCTAGGTTAAGGTTTCCAGAACAGAAGTGGATCTGCTTTTGAAAGGGTTTCTCTCCAAAAGTCTCAACACAGAGGACAACAAGTAAACCTTGTTTTGAATAAAGTTTTGTTAACTTTATTCACAAGGGCATTTGAACTGTATTGGGGTTGCTTGGTTGAAATATTTATAGTTAAAGTGCCTGGCAGAAGTTTAAGTTTTTCCTTTTATTTCAGGAATTGTTTAACTATGAGTTGTAGAGCTATTTTTATGATGTTAATGTGGTTAATACTGTGTTAAGAATAAAGATTAATTTAACCTAAAAGATCCCTATTTGTCAGTGGTATCACTGCTGGGGTGAAGTATCCTTTCCTCTCAGTTTTCCAAACTGTTGGAATTTCTTGTCCGGTATCCTAACATATATTGGGGTCTGGTCTCTTCACAATTCAGTCCCGGCTAGAATGGCATAATGTTCCCACAGGTCAGCAGGTGTTTCAAATTAATCTGAAAGGTATTGAAACGATGGAACATCGTTGAAATGTCAATATGACTGTTTCTGACAGTGTTATGTTTTCCCCACCTCATGGTATTATTTGTACATTGACAAAACAATGTGGTTCTGCCAGTCCGACTAACTCTATGAGCCCCCACCTCTGCTCTAGTCCTATACATCAGTCCAAAAGTTGATCCATACATGAAGGGCATAATTCCATCCTTCTTCAAAAAGCTGGTGTGTGATTAATTACCTTAGCTCCTGAATGGCACATTTTCTTACTGAGTAATTCACAACTTGTTCTGTAAGTTCATCACATAGTGCCTGACTGTAGCGGCTCTTCCATAATTCCCATTCCTGCTTCAATCTGCAATACAAAAAAGAATGAGACATTGCTCTTGTATGATTTATAAGCATCAGGATTTATCTGACCCAGCCAACAAAACTGAATACATGGAAAATTCAGATGACAGGAACTGATGTCAACAGGCAACAATTGGGAGCAAAATTTGCAGACAATAACATGCATTTGTATTTCACCTTTTAAAAAGTGGCAAGTTACAATGCATTTCTCAAAGTTTTATCAAACACAATTTGACGCCAAGCCACTGAAGGGCAAATTAACAAATCCTTGGTCAAAGGGCTAGGTTTGAAGGGGTCTCTTTCAGTAAGAGAGAGGTAAAATTCCAGAGCTTAGGCCTGGGCAGCTGGCGGTATGCCAACGATGGAGCAAAGAAAATCAGGAAGGGGCAAGATCCATAATTGGAATAATGCATAGATCTTGGAGGGATGCAAGGCTGAAGGAGGTTACAGAGAAAGGGAGATTGCCAGTACCTACCTGGCCTGTTCAATCCTGCGCTTTTCATCTTCGATCCTCTGTCTCTCTACCTGAAGTTCATCAGACGAAGTTTGCATCAGTAACTCTGTGGTGACTTCTGTGATCAGCTCCTCAGTAGACACGTTTGACAAACTAGCAAAATACAAGCTGATGTCACCATGGCAAAGTTCAGTGGGCATTTAAAAGCCAATCTTACATAGAATTCCTTAATTATACAGTACAAACAGACCATTTGTCCCAACCAGACCATGCCAGTGTTTCTGATCCACTGGGCCTTTTCCCATGTTTCCTCATCTAGTTTTCAGAAGAATCTCCTGTACCCTTCTCTTTCATATGCTTATCCATCTTTCCCTTAAGTGCTTCCATCGCAGAGGAAATTTTAATTGGTCCATGGATGGGAACTTTTAGCTACAGGTGGAAAAGATGCCCTTGCCTCTCTAATCCTGCTTGGCTGGCTATCAGCATTGCCACCCAAAGCTGCAGACTGGCTGGTTGAACTGTCAGATTTTCTCCGAAAATCAAATTCATCATCCGTGGATTGGAAGATGGCTTCCACAAGGCATGGAAGTCATTCACCAACTTGTACCAGGACCTATTTGAAGCCAACAGACAACCGAGCGACGGGCGTGGCAGTAGAAGGGGCACTAAAGAGGCAAGTAATAAGGAGAGGGAAAAAAGAAAGGGGGATGGAACAACGGAAACAGTTGGAGCAGACGGCGGCGAGGGGGGGATGCGTGCGCGCGAGAACAAGGCCACAGAGAAAGGGCTCGACTAGCGTCAAAAAGGTCCCAGGTCAGAGCGGGGGCAAGCACAGATCAAATTAACTCTGTCATGTATGCCCAAAGAGGGGTGCTAATCAGAGGCGAGGTACTCCACACGTAAAGCCTCCCTCTCCCATCTTGCCTATTCCTTTTGTTGGGACCGGCACATGTAAACAATTAAAAATATGTACTATAGAAGATGACATCAATACTTAAATAGTTAAGGGGGAGGAAGGGGGGGGGGGGGGGCTACTCCTATGATATGGCAAAAAAAAATAAACAATCACTAAAATATCAATAAAGATATTTTTTTTTAAATTGGGTATGATGGGGTTCTTCTCCTTGGAGCAAAGGAGCAATTTGATATTAGATGATGACAGTAAGGTAGCCAAGGAAAAACTGTTCCCTTTAGCTGGTGGTGCAAGGAAGAAGGGGACACAGGTTTAAAGTTTTGGGCAAAAGATGCAAGGAGAATGGTCATGAGCTGGAACTTGCTGTCCTCTAAGGTAGTGGAAGCAGAGGTGACTTCAAAAGGAAACTAGATGAACACCTGAAGGAAAGAAAAACTTTCAGGGCTACTGGGATGGAATTAGGCAATAGGACAACTGGACTGCTCCATGGAGAGCCAATTTAGACTCAATGGGTCGAACAGCCTCCTTCTGTGCTATAAATAACCCGATGTAAATGACTCTCTAAGCCCCTCATCAGTGACAACTCCTTAGCCTGAAGCAGCCTTTACCTGATGGCTTCAGCAACATAAGCTGCCCCTGCTTTTGCTAGCTGTTTACATTCCACACGGAGAACATCCTTCACCATATCATTAACCAGGTCTTTGACCACTTCAACTATCATCTGAAAGAAAGAGAAAACAATACTGAAACAGGGGATAGAAACAAGATGTGGAGCTCTTCTTCAATTAATTATTCCCCTTAATTTTGAAATTAACGTCTCTTATCCAACTTTTACGACTTTATGTCCCTCGTTTTCTTTTGGTTTTCTTACTCTGTACACCTGAGGAACAGCAACATACAAAGATGACCTTACCCACTACTCCACCTGATTATCAGGTGAAATTGTTCCACTGCAGGATTTTGTAGCACTGCATTGCTATAAATTTTTTAATTTGTCAAATTTTTCTCTGCCTTGCCACGGAATAATTTACATTCCTAAAACAAACTCACAGGATGAAACAGATGCACACTACGGGAGATACACAGCAACATGCCTAATAACCATAAGAGATCGTTCAAAGTACACAAGCTAAAATCTGGTACATAAATCACACTTCACAAATGTTTACTAAGCATAAATGTCTAGTTTCAGGTTGAGGTGCTTGTCTGCTGCTCAACTAGGATCAGTTGTCATGGCTCAAACCCCATTCCAACACATTTTCTCGGTTGACATTTCTGTGCTGAGTAAAAGGAAGTTGCAGTGTAGAAGGTGCTATCAATCAAAGGACATTTAAACAGAGGCTGTGTCTGTCAGTTCAGGTGATGGTTTAAAAAAAAAACATGAAAGCAGTTGGCTCTCTCAGGATAATAAATGCTAAATACTGCGGATGCTGGAAATCTAAACCAAAAACTGAAAGTGCTGGATCATCTCAACAGGTCTGACACAGTCTGACCCACAACTTTTAATAGATTGTGGTATGGGGAGCACACGGCCCACTCTATGCTTTAAAAAATACTTTTCCATTTCTGCTGTACCACACCTGTAGAGTGGGTCGTGTGCTCCCCATACCACAATCTATTAAAAGTTGTGGGTCAGGTGAACGACATGATGCACTTTGGGGTTCTCTAAACCCTGGCCCATAACAGCAAAACAATGTTTATTCTATGAACTCAAGTTAACCTTTCAAAACATACAGTGAACATCTTAGCAACCATTAATTCAAATACAACCCCCAAAGAATACAACACTAAATAATCCTTACTTTCCTTTTAACATCCATAAGACTTAAAAAAACACCTTTTAACAGAAGCACATCAGGTTTAAATTCACTACTGAGAGCAGTTACCACTTTGAAAACCCCAAATGAACATTCATAAGCTTGCAGAGATTCATACACATCCTGCTGTGATTTCAGCTTCTCCAAAACTAAATTGAAACAAAACCCACACTGCAGCAAAAAGCCTAAAGCGAAAGTAAAAAGCTGACAGACAGCCCAGCTCCACCCACTTTGACATGTCTGCAATAATAAACACCCATTTCTTAAAAGGTACACCCACTACAGTTATTCTATTAAAACACCCATTTCTTAAAGGTACTTTCACTACAGATATTTATACACACACCCATTTATAAACACCCATTTCTTAAAGGTATTCTCACATGACATTTTACACTGTGTAGAGGTGTATAGGAGGGGATGGAGCTAATAGTTAAGAGGTATGTGGGAGCTAGGAGAGATTTGACAATGTGTCAGTGACACAAGATGAAAGGATTGGTTATTCAAGTATCCTGGCTAACGTTCCCCTCTCATCCAACTGAACAGATTAAGTGCTCCTTTCCTCTAACTTGTCTGTGAGACCTTGCAAATGACTATTATGTTTTCCTATATAAAAACGTTAACTTCACATTAATTGGCCACAAAGCACTTTGAAATGCCCAATGGTGACACAACTCACTGTGGGAAAGAGACAGCTTATGAAATATTATAATAACGTTATATTTGCAAATATCAATGGAGAAGTACACTGCAGACTGCAAGAAACTGGCAGGAATAAATTCACTCCCCTGTGCACATATCGAATATAACTTAATCATCACAAGCACGCATACGTTAATCATTAATGCCAGACATATTTAATGAGTTGTGATCTCCCAAGTTATGGTTGTTATAAACCTGGAATACAAAGGTAACCACTAGCTTCTTTTCTCTATTCGAGCCTATCTTTTTAAACTTCTCTCCCGTGTCCAAACTGTCCTCATCTCCAAAAAGTTTGAGAAGTTAATGGATTTCTTTTTCACCGAGATAAAGCTGAATTGATCAGCTGCCTCTATCACTTCCCTCCTTTCCCACCAGAGTCAGAGGTTTACAGCATGAAAATAGGCCCTTCGGTCCAACTTGTCCATGACATTGCCTGTATTTGGCCCATATCCCCCTATACCCATCTTTCCCGTACAGCTGTCTAAATGCTTTTTAAAAGACAAAATTGTGAAGTAAATTCAAGAAAATAATCGTAACAACGCACTTCTGAAGTGGCTAGGTCATACCTTCTCAGAGTAGACTGGCTGAGGCTTAGGTGGAGGTGCTGCGGGCAGCTGAGGGGCGACAGGCAGCGGAGCTAGCGGAGGAGCAGTAACCTGAAGTAATGGCAATGGCTGAAAGGGATGTTCGACAGGAAGCATTTCTTGAACTAATGGCCGGTCTTCCAGCAGTACAGCTACAAACACACAGGATAAAATAGTAAAACACAAGTGACAAAAAATTACATCAGAACAGTGAATGAGACAAGATTACAAAATCAATGGAAATTTTCATTTAAAATAGCTTGCAAATGTCCACCGAGTGAAAGATGCAATAAGTTATTTCAGATGTTTCAAATCTGAAATAAAAACAGAAAATACTGGAAACACTCAAGATCCGGCAGCAAATGAGAGCAAACATTTCAGGTCTGTGACCTTTCATCAGAATCAAGGTCTTAAAGAGCTGCAAATATTAATAATTTTTCTCTCTCCACAGATGCTGCCTGTTGAGTATTTCCAACATTTTCTATTTTTATTGTTTTTTTGAAATTTATTGCAGCACAATCGCTGCATTCTGCACAACCGACCCATTATTTTGTGTTGTCGCAAAGACGACAGCTTAGACACGGTATTGAAATGGAGCTAACAGGGGTCTTGCCCGCTACTTGAAGAGCTAGTAAATGTCTTGTGTTGCCTCTTTCAGTAATGACTCACCAAAATAAGTGAAACTCAAACACTTAACTGGACAGCAGTGGGAGGGTGACCATGGCCCCCAAGGCAGATGCCCCATCCTCAGAGCTGCTGACCAATCACAAACTAGCAGTTCCATTGAATGGCAATACCTCGACAGCTGCTGTCAGTACAATACCCACCAAAGCTGAGGAGCGTTGCTGAACTCAAAGCTACAGGTAAAGAATGATGGGAAGGTGGGGACGTGCGGCACAGAGGAGTTGAAGGTGAGGGGGGAGGTCAGCTAGGGAAGCTGGCTGGCTCTCAGCCGACCCCTCCATTCCAATATTCGGTTTCCAAATCAGGAACTGAGTGTCTTTGAACGAGGAGCCTCACTGGGGGCCAGCAAGCAAAGCCAAAAGAAACTGCCAATTGCAATTGCCAGTCGGGCGGGAAGCCCATCCACAGGCACTCCCACCATGGACAACTGGGGGTGTGGGGTCCCCATATGTCACCCTCCCACTTCATAAAATGCTGCCCCAGAGGAGGGCATTAAATATTGCTCTGGGTTTTTTTTCACCAAAGATTCAGTAAAAGAGTGTGTAATTTTCAGATCTTTCTAACCTAAATTATAGTACTGGGAGCAATTTAAGAAGGATTCAGATTGAGGTACAATAAGTATTTTGATATATTATTGAACCTTACTGGAAATCCAAAATAACATTTTGGTACCAACACACTGCACAAAGCTATTGACGCCTCAACTGATCCGGATGGACTAACAAGACATCACAATCCTCAAAGCATTCCCATCATCTAAGTATCAATGTGAATGATGAGTTTGTTTTAACCTCAACTGCTCAGAAGATTTCATCCTGTATCACAGCTTGATGCTTTGGAAGATGATTAGCAAGGAAGATCAAAATTGAAGGCATTTTCAGGGATTTCATAAAAAAGAAATAAACAAGTTCCTGACCTCTGAAATAAAACTTCATTACTAATTTTAATTAAGTTTATTGGATATACTGGCCAGATGTATCATTTTATGCCAGATGATACATACACAAAAAAAAATAGCAAGATCACACCAGAAAAAACAAACATGACTTATAAAGAGAGTGAAAAAAATGAAAATGAAATGAAAATCGCTTATTGTCACGAGTAGGCTTCAATGAAGTTACTGTGAAAAGCCCCTAGTCGCCACATTCCGGCGCCTGTCCGGGGAGGCTGGTACGGCAATCGAACCGTGCTGCTGGCCTGCTTGGTCTGCTTTAAAAGCCAGCGATTTAGCCAAGTGAGCTAAACCAGCTGAACACCCGTGTTTAATGTGTGGAATTTAACCTACATCCGGAGAATGAGGACAACCACACAAGTAAAAAGATAATGTAAAACTCCCCAGTATACAATTAAACCTCCATACATTTTTATCCGAAGAATAAGCTGCTTAGAACCAGGTGGAGGTGGTTAGCTGGAACACAGTAACACAAAATCACTTGTGCCTTTATATATCAGATCCGAACAATAATATTTCTGGCACTGGATTAGTCACAGGCCTTTCATCACAGAGTTCCGAATTACAGATCCAGGCCAGATCAGTGAAGTGCCAGTTTGATGGAATGATGAAAGAGGCCACAGGCTAGCTGGTATAGTGGGTCCATCTTTTAGACTCTACAGAAAGGGCTTCACTATGCAATAGGATTGGCACAAAGTATTGCATTCCTCAGCTTGGCAAACACAACATTTTCACTCCAAAATATTATAACAGCATGATATTCCTTTATCAGTAGTATTGCTGTTCATAATTAATGAACAGAAACTCATTACTTACCGGTACAGGATGCAACAGGATGAATTTCAACTTTTCTTGCTGCATCTTGACCACCTAAAGTCAGAACAAAATGTTGTTCAACAGTGGGCTATCTTATATTTCCTATCAAACAAGCAAGGGGTTCAATGGGGCTGGGGCATTGGGTTCCGCCCAACTGATGAAATGAAAACCTTCCGGTTGCTAGAGAGCTGCATTAAATTTTAGAAACCTCAATTCAGTTCCAAGCAGACATAAACAAAACCATCTTGAACGAGGAGAGAGAGAAAGAGACAAAAAAAGTGAAAAAGTTGAGAGTAAAAGGAGAAAAGGGGGAAAAAAAGAGAAAAGAAATAAACAAGCATTATATCACACTTCACAAATGCAGGTGACCCCAAGGTATTTTCGAAGTGGAGTCACAGTTGCAGCAGCAACAATTACATTAACAAACTCCCACAAACAACACTTGGTAACCATCAGATTAGCTGCTCTCAGTAATGTTGGTTGAGAAATAAATATTGACCAGGTACTAGGAACAACTCCCTTCTTCTTCCTTAAAAAAAAGTGTCAAGGGATCTTTTGCATCCATCCAAGGTGGCAGGAGAGACCTCAGTTTACCAAGCAATTCAAAGACAGGAATAACAGGATGGCTGGGATAGGAAATAGAAAAACGTCACATTGCTACAGTGAAAAGTAATCAGAGGTTAATCCACAAAAACATTGTGACATGAGGTTATATTACGGAGGTGACCAATGCCGCAATTGGATGTTCTTGACAGCAAAATTGGGTGGAGTTCCCCATCACTGATATCCATTACCTCAACAAACACAAAATTCTACCTATTGAATACTGGCAGCGGTGAATCTTTCTACACCATTATTTTTGTCAGTTTTTGCAGACAATTGTGAAGAAATGTTTTACATGCTCTCATGAGAAGATCTGAATCAACAAGCAAAGATTTGGACATGTCAATGCAAGCTCCTTTCAAATTTCTGGTTTACAATTAGCTTGAACTGGGTGAATGTTATATCTTTAAAAACATGATCAACAACAGTCAGCTGCTCGCACAAAGACCTTGGGTCTTAAACACCTCAGTTATCTTCAAAGGTCTTTCCTTGATCAGAGGAAATAACATGACAATTTCCCTAAACGTGTTTATACACACCTTCGACACTCAGGATTGGTTTCTGGCTGGTGCTAATCGGCTCACGGCACTCTCCAATGTATCGCCCTTGACTGTCAAAGCTCAAAACAGGGATATGTGGTGTAAATGGTGGTAGAGGCCCTCCGTTCACTACTTCTCCAAGAAGCACAGTTTGTTTCTGAACAATAAATAAGGACATCTTGGGCAACAGTGGATAATCTGGATCAGTTAACGTCAGTCGGTTCAATTCAACACACCTGCAACATATTAAACAACATATCAATTATACAGGGCAGATCGTTTCATGTTGATTGCTGTGGACTGTCTCAGCTACCAAAATGTGAGCAAAGAGTTCAGCGCAGGTTGTTAGATGTGGATTTCCTGAAGCCTACTCAGTTCATAATAAAATAGTTTGTTTTTCAGTTTTGTAGTCACAGAGCATTAACCAGGCTCGGGAAAATATGAAGGAGCAAGTGTGTAATTGTAATAATGATTTTAACATAGCAGAGGTATGCATTCAGAGTCCCCTCTTCATTTGCTGCTACAATCTTAAGCAAGTCTTTTATGGAACTGTCATTGGGGAGTCAGGTCAGGTGTTAACACCCTGGGCTAGTGTGTGGCCAATTCTCACCCCATGGGCCCTGGAGTCACAACACAAGTGAATTAATCAATATTTTTTAGAAACATACACACACACACATGGGTGGAAAGGGGTAAAAATCATAAGTAAAATAAAGAGTCTTTGTTTCAGATGATTGTTTTTAGCATGCTTTCGTCACAGTAAGATTAAAGTCATTGGTTTGCAGCCTGTAATGGTCTTCTCTTTAATTCAGAAATACAATACACATAACTTTGCTGGAGAGCACTTTATTTCTTATCAACCTTTGCTTTCAGTTCATGGTTTGTTTTCATACCTCTAATTTCAGGAATACAACACCCCCAGGTTTTCTGGCGATAAAGAGACAGTCCTCACAGCAGCCGGCTGGAGAGGGTTAGCTGGATCTTTTTACTTTGCTGCCAGAATCAAAACTTAACCCTTCAGGTCTCTGAAAAGCATTTCAGTGGGACAAGATCCCATCACCATCTGTTACCAGGCAACGCGCAGCCTTTTGGGCCAATTCATTCACCTTGGGCAGCACGGTAGCATTGTGGATAGCATAATTGCTTCACAGCTCCAGGGTCCCAGGTTCGATTCCGCCTTGGGTCACTGTCTGTGCGGAGTCTGCACATCCTCCCCGTGTGTGCGTGGGTTTCCTCTGGGTGCTCCGGTTTCCTCCCACAGTCCAAAGATGTGCAGGTTAGGTGGATTGGCCATGATAAATTGCCCTTAGTGTCCAAAATTGCCGTCAGTGTTGGGTGGGGTTACTGGGTTATGGGGATAGGGTGGAGGTGTTGACCTCAGGTAGGGTGCTCTTTCCAAGAGCCGGTGCAGACCCGATGGGCCGAGTGGCCTCCTTCTGCACTGTAAATTCTATGATAACTAGCCCAATCAATCAAACAGAGTCCCAGCCGATCTCTCTCACTGGTGGCGGCCAGTCTACAACTCTTTAATTCAGAAGAATCCAGAAGCCTGTGTTGGTTTTAAGATGCAGCCTGTTTACCTTAAGGACACATGTCTATTAATCATCAATGGATCAAAAACATAACAACAAAAATAAAAGAAAGGGGAAATAAGGAGAATAAACAAAGGACCCTGATACAGGTCAAAATAATTGGGGGAAATTGGTAGAGAGCAGGAATTCAAGCCAACTCCAGACTTTCACTAACAGGCAAGTAATATCCATCAGTCTGCTAATAAATGGATTTAAAATGTCCCAAAATCCCAATAATCTTCAAAAACTAGACAATTCAGTCCTACTTTGAAGTCATCGAAGTATCTAAAAGCGAAATTAATGAGTCACTATGGCATACAATAGAAAAAGAGTCCAAAGAGAGACACCGGGAGATTCCAAGAGGAAAACAGGAGAAACGGTAAGGTTTTCAACATCAGTGTTGAGATGAGAGGGGAAACAAATGCAGAGGAGGAGGAGGAGAGGGTGCTCCTGAAACCAGTAACTGTAGTATAACTCACTAATAGCTATTATGTTAATATACATCATCAGTGGTGTCAGATCATGTGTCACTGGATCTCAGGGAGAGATGGTTCTGGAAGGAACCTCATGTTTATCGATCCGTGTACATGGTTGGATATCACCGCACTCGAGTGTCAGTCTAAATCTTTTAGGTCGACAAGATGAGGGCCATGGATAGAATGGATGGGCAGGCACTCTTTCCTAGGGTGGAGGGGTCAGTCACCAGAGGGCATAGATTTAACGTCCATGGGGCAAAGTTTAGAGGAGATGTGCAAGGCAGGTTTTTTTTTTATACAGAGGGTGGTGAGTGCCTGGAACGCTGTGCCAGGGCACATTGTGGAAGTAGATATATAACGGCGTTCAAAAGGCATCTTGACAAATACATGAACAGATGGGTTTTGAGGGATACGGCACAAGGAAGTGCTGAGGGTTTTGGCCGAGGTTGGTTATCATGACCGGTACAGGCTTGGAGGGCCGAAGGGCCTGTTCCTGTGCTGTATTGTTCTTTGTCCTGGAGGCCTAGTTTCCTGTACTTTTTATTAAACAGCCCCAGGGGCTGTTTATGATCATTCTTCAGTGCCACGTTTCGCTCGAGCACTGTAGAATTTCAAGGATGGAAAGGCTAGATGGAGCTGAAGTGATGGGCCTTGGGTAAACCAAGGATCAATTTGACGGCTCAACAGTCATTCAATCTCAGTTTGACTTCCCCAGCGTAAAGGAGATCACGTTGTCAGCACCTAATTAAGTATAATCGATTAAGATAAATGTAGGAAGCAACAAAGTGACAGGTGTTGCAGGTGGAGCTTTTCCATAATAGGCCTGAAGAGAAACCTGCAAGGAAGATGGTGGAAAGCACATTTTAAACACCCCAGCTCTTCCTGACACTTACCCATCACTCAAACTCAGACCATAGTGCCTGACAAATTCTTCTGCCTCTTCACAGTCTTTAAACAGCAACATTCTCACAAGAGTGTCTATTGGGAACATTGTGGATCGCTGAGAGCTCACCGTGAAAGCAAAATTCAAAGTCTTCAAAGCTTCACGACGTACCTGAAACAAACAAACATCTGAAACACTATCTCCAAGCAGCTTTCACTTGCCTGATCCAGAGAGTTCAATAACACAGGAGATTAAAGAGGATAGGACTGTCCTCATGTTACATGTTCATTGGAATTTAGGAAGAGGAGTAGGCCGTTCATCTGCTCTGTCATTCAATTAGATCATGGCTGCTCTGAATCGGAACTCAAACTTCCAGCCTTTGTTCTCAAATCTATAAACTGATTCTACACTCTTAAGCTTGGACTTGTACAGGTTAATGTAAAGGGTGTTACTGTCGAGGACCAAAATACTTTTTACGCTTTGACAACTAACATTAGCATAAAGCACACCCAAAGGTACCACAAACAATGAACAAAACCACCAACCCACCACCATTCTAATGCAGTGCTGTAGACAGAAAGTAAATGCAACCAGCATAGTGAATCAGGATCCAACTTGAAAGTGAACTGAAGCAGAATGAGATTCAAGTCAGCTTGGGCCACGATGTTCGATTAACGTTACTTCAATCTAGGGTCTGTGCAAAGCGAAACAGTTACACGTTCAATTATAATACAAAGTAGATCTTAGGGCTTAATTTACGGTATCTGAAAAATATGTTTTTAAGAGAGATTGCCACCTTCTATGTAAAACATTATTTTTTTACTTTAATTCCAGCCACCCCATCACTTGACATTTTACAGTAGAGTCCCCAGAGCACATTTGAATGAATGGGTAGATAGGAATCATAACAGGGCTAGGACCCTCACAGCCAGCAAGGGGGAGTGGGGAGACATTATCACTTTAATAGCAGGAAGACTTGCATTAAAAAGCTTACAGGTTATTGCAGAACGAATGGGACAAGTTCAATTTTCCAGATAAATGGCCAACTTTCAGCAAAAGACAACAGAACATTCAGAAACACAATAATTCTAACTTTTCAAATGGTTCAGCTGTTTAAGCACCTCAGTTTCTAAATCATACAGAACAATTGGAAAAATCACAAAGGAAAATCTGTGACAAGAACGTGATTAGCAGCAGGCAACACAGTAGCATAGTGGTTAGCACAATCACTTCACAGCACCAGGGTCCCAGGTTCGATTCCTGGCTTGGGTCACTGTTTGTGTGGAGTCTGCAGTTTTCCCCGTGTCTGCGTGGGTTTCCTCCGGGTGCTCCAGTTTCCTCCCACAGTCCAAAGATGTGCAGATTAGGTGGATTGGTCATGCAAGAATTGTCCTCAAGTGTCCAAAAAAGGTAAGGTGCGGTAGGGTTACGGGGATAGGGTGGAAGTTTGGGGGTAGGGTGGAGGCGTGGGCTTAGGTAGGGTGCTCTTTCCAAGGGCCGGTGGAGACTCGATGGGCTGAATGGCCTCCTTCTGCATCATGCATTGTGACTCTGACTGTAATTACACACTTGAGCTCTGACCCCTTTGGTCAGGGACAGGGAAAATTAGAGTCCCTTTCTAATCATTAGCCAGCTGGAGAGCATGCTAACAATGGGTGATGACAGGAGCAGGCTCAAATATGTGGCCCTTGCCTCAGAACAGAACAGCATGGCAACAATAAATCGGTTAGATTCTCACGTTAGCAAATGGTAGCAGCAACAGAGATGTGCTGACACATGTGGAACCCAATATAAGTCAGCACCTTCACAAGAGAATAAATGCGGAGAGAACAAAATTGTACGGTAGAATAATGGAGTTGGTGGAATGGGTAAAATCAGAGTTTTGTCCCAAATTTTATTGTTAAATTAAATAAACAAAAATAAATCCACAAAATTATGGCTAGCCACAAAATTACTAACTTTTATAAAATCACCCACAATTCCCTGCTGTCACAAAGAACGGTCACCAATAGACAGTAAATCAATTTCTCAGTTTGTCTAGTGATTGGCCATACCTGCTTGAAGTAACGATGCAATATACAAGCATTAAGATACGAAGCTGCCCTGACCAGCTTGAAAAACTTCACAAAGTTGTTGTTGTTCAGAGCAGCAAAGGCCTGGACTGCCAACTTCACCTCTGGTGAGTTCCGGACTATTGGACGGAACTGCTGAACTTCCCTATAAAAGAGTACAAAGCACGAAAACAGTAAATGATCCCTTTTAAAAACAAAGGTACACTTAACCCGGAGAGCTCAGTGGAGAAGGAGACAAATAACAGTACATCTCTATTTTACCCTAGAACAGTGCTGACTTTTCTTTTTAAAATTAAAATGGTTGCCAAAGAAGAATCAGCCCTGTATTTTATGGTACAGGAACAGAGATCTCGGGTTCATATACACAAATTTTTGAATGTGACAGGACAAGTTAACAAAGCTGTTATGTCATTGGTGACGCAAAGGTGAGCTTCCAACCACAGTTCTAGGAGCTCATCAAAGCTTATCCAGTCTCCCGAACATAGCCTTTGAGATCGCCATGCTGCTCTAATTCTGGCACTCTGCAAATACCAGATTTTTGTTATTCTACTATTAGCAGCCATGCCTTCAGCGATTTAGTCCTAAATTCTGGAATGATCTCTCTACACCTTTCCACATATCTCTCTGTCCTCCTTCAGGATCTCCTTAAAACCTACCTCTTTGACTAACCTTATTGTCATCTTTCCCAATTTTGATTGGTGTCAAATTCTGATTAATACCAATTTTGTTAAATGCCTTGGGATGTTTTGCAGTGTGAAAGGTTCTTTAGAAATCTAAATTGTTATTGTTGCAAAAAGACCCAGGTAATCCCTGGCTTTACAAATAGAGGCATCTTTGTTAAACACTGATGAATAGCCTTCAGCTAGTTTGTGTTCAATTCTGGACATCACACTTTAGGAAGGATAAGACCAAACAGGAACAGGAGGAGACCGTACGGTCCCTCGAGCCTGCTCCGCCATTCAATAGGATCATGGCTGATCCGACATTCCTCTACACAAAGTCCCTCACTTGCATATACCTGAACTTGCTTCCCTTCGGCAACTCTATCCTCTCCCGCAGCAGGTATAAACCGCAGGGCAAGAGTTATTGCTGGGGGAAAGGCAATAATGATGCGATGAGGCAAGACTTAGGATGCATCGCCTGGAGAGGAAAACTGTAGGGGATGGACACAATGGAAATGTGGAGCATGCTCAAGGAACAGCTACTGCGTGTCCTTGATAAGTATGTACCTGTTAGGTAGGGAGGAAGTGGTCGAGTGAGGGAACCATGGGTTACTAAAGCAGTTGAATCACTTGTCAAGAGGAAGAAGGAGGCTTATGTGAAGGTGAGACGTGATGGTTCAGTTGGGTAGCTTGAGAGTTACAAGTTAGCTAGGAAGGCTCTAAAGAGAGAGCTAAGAAGAGCCAAGCGAGGACATGAGAAGTCTTTGGCAGGTAGGATCAAGGATAACCCTAAAGATTTCTATAGGTATGTCAGGAATAAAAGAATGACTAAGGCAAGAGTAGGGCCAGTCAAGGACAGTAGCGGGAAGTTGTGCGTAGAGTCCGAGGAGATAGGAGAGGTGCTAAATGAGTATTTTTCGTCAGTATTCACACAGGAAAAAGGCAAAGTTGTCGAGGAGAATACTGAGATACAGGCTACAAGACTAGAAGGGCTTGAGGTTCATAAGGAGGAGGTGTTAGCGATTCTGGAAAGTGTGAAAATAGATAAGTCCCCTGGGCCGGATGGGATTTATCCTAGGATTCTCTGGGAAGCTAGGGAGGAGATTGCTGAGCCTTTGGCTTTGATCTTTAAGTCATCTTTGTCTACAGGAATAGTGCCAGAGGATTGGAGGATAGCAAATGTTGTCCCCTTGTACAAGAAGGGGAGTAGAGATAACCCCGGTAACTATAGGCCAGTGAGCCTTACTTCTGTTGTGGGAAAAGTCTTGGAAAGGTTTATAAGTGATAGGATGTATAATCATCTAGAAAGGAATAATTTGATTAGAGATAGTCAACATGGTTTTGTGAAGGGTAGGTCGTGCCTCACAAACCTCATTGAGTTCTTCGAGAAGGTGACCAAACAGGTGGATGAGGGTAAAGCAGTTGATGTGGTGTATATGGATTTCAGCAAAGCGTTTGATAAGGTTCCCCACGGTAGGCTATTGCAGAAAATACAGAGGCATGGGATTCAGGGTGATTTAGCAGTTTGGATCAGAAATTGGCTAGCTGATAGAAGAGAAAGAGTGGTGGTTGATGGGAAATGCTTTGACTGGTGTCCAGTTACTAGTGGTGTGCCACAAGGATCTGTTTTGGGGCCTTTGCTGTGTGTCATTTTTATAAATGACCTGGAGGAGGGCGTAGAAGGATGGGTGAGTAAATTTGCGGATGACACTAAAGTCGGTGGAGTTGTGGACAGTGCAGAAGGATGTTACAAGTTACAGAGGGACATAGATAAGCTGCAGAGCTGGGCTGACAGGTGGAAAATGGAGTTTAATGCAGAAAAGTGTGAGGTGATTCATTTTGGAAGGAATAACAGAAAGGCAGAGTACTGGGCTAATGGTAAGATTCTTGGTAATGTGGACGAGCAGAGAGATCTCGGTGTCCATGTCCATAGATCCCTGAAAGTTGCCACCCAGGTTGAGAGGGTTGTTAAGAAGGCGTACGGTGTGTTAGCTTTCATTGGTAGAGGAATTGAGTTTCGGAGCCATGAGGTCATGTTGCAGTTGTACAAAACTCTGGTGCGACCGCTTTTGGAGTATTGTGTGCAGTTCTGGTCGCCACATTATAGGAAGGATGTGGAAGCTTTGGAAAGGGTACAGAGGAGATTTACAAGAATGTTGCCTGGTATGGAGGGAAGATCATATGAGGAAAGGCTGAAGGACTTGAGGCTGTTTTCGTTAGAGAGAAGGTTAAGAGGTGACTTAATTGAGGCATACAAGATGATCAGAGGATTAGATAGGGTGGACTGTGAGAGCCTTTTTCCTCGGATGGTGATGTCCAGCACGAGGGGACATAGCTTTAAATTGAGGGGAGATAGATATAGGACAGATGTCAGAGGTAGGTTCTTTACTGAGAGAGTAGTAAGGGCGTGGAATGCCCTGCCTGCAACAGTAGAGGACTCACCAACACTAAACGGATTCAAATGGTCATTGGATAGGCATATGGACGATAAGGGAATAGTGTAGAGGGACTTTAGAGGGGTTTCACAGGACGGCGCAACATCGTGGGCCGAAGGGCCTGTACTGCGCTGTAATGTTCTATGTTCTTCCAGACCTCTCCTCCAGATATAAATCCCTCGCCCACGCCAGCCCCACCTCTCTCCACCTCCTACACATACCATCCTTTTCCCCTGACTTGAACCCATGGTTCCGATACAGTGGTGGTAGCACCAACCTCTCCTCCATGCTAAAGTGCCTCTTCAACTGGTACCATATCCTAATCATACCACCGGGCTCACTGTGCATCTCCTCGGTGCCAGCGGAAGTGCCGTCATCACCATGGCCCTCAGGCTGGGCCACCTACAGGACTCCTCCTCCATCCTAACCCACTCTACCATTCTCCTTCCCACATCCGCTTCACCTTCTCCGCACTCTCTGCCGAGTAGTAGTGCAACAGATTTGGTAACGCTAACCCCGCTTTCTGCCTCTGCAGCAGGGTCCTCTTCACCCCAGGTCCCTACCCCGCCCATATAAACTCCGAAATCGCTGCATTCAGTTTCCAGAAAAAGGCCTTAGGAATGAAGATCGGAAGTTTGGAATACAATCAGGAACCTTGACAGAATGCTCACTTTTGCCAAATGGACCCTCCTCGTCAATGTCAGGATAATGTATCCATCTCTTTGGGAAGTCCTTCCCAACTTCCTCCACCAACTTTGTCAGGTACCATTTGCGCGCCATCACCCATTCCCCCTTCACCTGAACCCCAAATACCTAAACCTGTCCCTGGCTTCCCGAAATGGCAACACTCCAAGATTGGCTTTCCGAACTGCCATGTTCACCAGAAACACATCACCCTTTCCAACATTCAGCTTATAACCTGAGAAGGCCACAAACCTCTGCATTTGTCCATAATTCTCCCCATACTCCACAATGTGTCTGACACGAACAGCAACAGGTGTCTGCGTACAGAACCCCCCCCCCCCACTTACTATCTCCTACCACTCTACTGACCCCTTGAGGGCCATCGCCAAGGGCTCTACCGCCAGAGTGAACAACAGCAGTGACAGCAGACACCCCTGCCTTGTTCCCCTGTGCAACCTGAAGCTGTGAACTCACCACCGGGGTCACGTACAGCAGACGCACCCACGACACAAACTTCGGCCCAAACCCAAACCTTCCCAAATTGTTAAATAGGTACCACCACTCCACCCAGTCGAAAGCATTCTCGGCAGTACAGACCACGACATCCGGTACCCGAGCGTTTGGCAGGGTCATGATCACATTTAATAACTGCCTTATATTCCTGGAAAGCTGCCTGCCCGTTACAAGACCAGTTTGCTCCTCTGCACCCCCAGAACTTGGCCAAGACATTCACATCCGTGTTTAGCAGTGAAATGGGTCAATATGTCCCACACTCCAACGGGTCCGACCCCTTCTTTGGGATTAGCTGGATCGACACCTGGGTCGGTAGCTCCCCATGATCTAGCTCCTCGCTAAACATACCCAGTAAATGTGCTGCCGACTCAGTCGCAAACTCCTTATAGAACTCTACCGGGTACCGGCCAGCCCCTGGGACCTTCCCACGACTTCATCCCTTTTATGCTATCCATCACCTCAGCCCTAGCGACCCCTCCAGTGGCTGCCTCCTCTCCTCATCCAGCCTTGGGAACTCCAATCCATCCAAAAACTGCCCCATATCCCCTTCTGTAGAAATTCCCTGAACACAGTCTGTCTCTGTAGCTGATGGGCTAGCATATGGCTCATCTTCTCACCATATTCATAATGATCCTCCTCGCCCTTCATAGCTGCCCCATTGCCTTCCCCATAGTCAGCCTGTCAAACTGCCCCAGTAACCTCTTTCTCTCCGCTAACCACTCCTTAGTGGGAGCTCTCCAATATTTCTTGTCCACCTCAACTATTTCGTCCAACAACCGCCAATACTCCTCCCATGTGCCTTGAATGAGAACATCCCCCCGAACCACCACCTTCAACACCTCCCACAATGTGACCGCCAATATCTCCCCATTCTGATTTAACTCCACATACTCTTTGATCACCGACCACACCTTCTCACAGAACCCCTTGTCCGCCAAAAGCCCTGAAACTAACCTCCATTCCAGCCTCAAGCTACGTCTAACCTCCAGCCAGTGCAGCGCATGGTCCGAGATCACAATTCCCACGTACTCCGCCCCCACCACCAATACTGTTCGGCTCACTGCGGAAAAATCAATTCTGGAGAATACCTTGTACATGTGCGACAAAAAGGAGTCCTCCCTCTCCCCGGGATTCCTAAACCTCCACGGGTGCACCATTCCCATCCTTTCCATAAACCCTCCCAGCTCCTTTGCCATCCTCAACCTTCCCATTGACTTAGGGCTCGACCTATCCATCCTCAGTTCTAGCACGCAGTTAAAATCATCCACCACAATCAACTGATGCAAGTCCAGGGCTGGAAACGATCCCAGCAACCCCTTCACAAACACCACGTCGTCCCAATTCACCACATAAACGTTTATTAGCACCACAGGCATCCCTTCACTTAAGTCCCACCTGGGTCCCGCATTTCCTTGGCCCCTACAAACCCGCCCTTCAGTAGGATGGCCACCCCGCAACTTTGAATCAAACCCTGAGTGAAATACATGACCAACCAAACCTTTTTCAAAATAACCTGATCCTTCACCCTGAGGTGTGTCTGCGACAGAAAGACCACTCCCGCCATCAAGCTCCTCAAGTGCCCGAAGACCTGGACTTCCGGTTGCAGCTATGCGGAGCTAAGCCGCACGTTCGGCAGCTCCCGCCAGGAACGGACTTTTGGGCTCTTTTAAGGGCCCCCAGCGGTACTTGCTCGACGGTTCCCGACGTGGGAAGGTGTCTGCAGCGGATCCCCAGTGGTCTATGGTCTTGACCAGGAGCGGGGCCAGCAGAATAGCGGTGGCAGCGCCTAAGAAAAAGCGGGGGAAGAGAATCAAGATGGCGGCCGGCGGAGGCCTCAAGGAATGGAGGAAGTAGGCGCAGGTGAAGCAGGAGAGTTGCATGGGGAGCGGGTGGTGCTGGTGAATGTCTATGCCCCAACTTGGGAGGATGCGGGTTTTATGCGGTGTATGTTGGGCCGCATTCCGGATCTAGAGACAGGGGGCTTGATACGGGGGGGGGGGGGGGATTCGCGAGGCCGAGGGCCAGGGAGCATTCATTTTTTTCCCCACGTGCATAAAGCCTATTCCCGGATCGATTTTTTTGTCCTGAGCAGGGGGCTGATCTCGAGGGTGGAGGATGCCGAGTATTCGGCCATAGTCATTTCGGACCATGCCCCGCACTGGGTAGACCTTGAGCTGGGGGAGGAGAGGGACCAGCGCCCGCTCTGGCGCCTGGAGGTGGGACTACTGGAGGATGAGAAGGTGGGCGGGTGGGTTCGGGGGAGTATCAAGAGGTACTTAGAGGCCAATGATAATGGGGCGGTCCGGGTGGGGACGGTTTGGGAAGCATTGAAGGCAGTGATTAGAGGGGAGTTGATTTCCATCCGAACCCATAGGGAGAGGGGAGAGCAAAGAGAGAGGGAGAGGTTGGTGGGGGAGATGGTGAGGGTGGACAGGAAATACGATGAGGCTCCGGAGGAGGGACTGTTGAGGGAGCGACGTAACCTTCAGGCCAAGTTCGACTTACTGACCACCAGAAAGGCGGAAGCTCAGTGGAGGAAGGCACAGGGAGCGGTGTACGAATATGGGGAGAAGATGAGTAGGATGCTGGTGCATCAGCTTCGTAAGCGCGACGTGGCCAGGGAGATTGGTGGAGTGACGGATAGGGGAGGCAATGTGATGCGAAGGGGGGTGGACATTAATGGGGTCTTCAGGGGCTTTTATGGGGAATTGTACCGGTCCGAGCCCCCGTTGGAGGGGGATTTTGGACAGGCTGAGATTTCCAACTGTGGAAGAGGGACAGGTGGAGGGGCTGGGGCGCCAATTGAGCTGGAGGAGCTGGTCAAAGGGATAGGCTGCATGCAGTCGGGGAAGGCGCCGGGACCAGATGGGTTTACGGTCGCATTTTACAAAATGTATTCAGACCTGCTGGGCCCCCTGTTGGTTAGGACCTTTAACGAGGCCGGGGGGGGGGGGGGGGGGGGGGGGGGGGTTTTGCCCCCGACTATGTCATGGGCGCTGATTTCCTTGAACCTTAAACGGGACAAGGACCCCCTGCAGTGTGGATCATCTAGACCGATCTCGTTGTTAAATGTGGATGCCAAGCTGTTGGCGAAGATATTGACCACAAGGATAGAGGACTGTGTGCCGGGGGTCATTCATGAGGACCAGACGGGGCTTGTGAAGGGAAGGCAGCTGAACACCAATATACGTAGGCTTCTGAATGTTATCATGATGCCGGCGGTAGAAGGGGAGGCGGAGATAGTGGTAGCATTAGACACGGAGAAGGCCTTTGATAGGGTTGAGTGGGGGTACTTGTGGGAGGTGCTGGAAAGGTTTTGGTTCGGGGAGGGGTTTGTCAGTTGGGTGAGGCTGCTATATGAGGCCCCGATGGTGAGCGTAGCCACGAATAGGAGGAGATTGGAGTACTTTCGGTTGTACCGGGGGACGAGACAGGGGTGTCCCCTGTCCCCCTTGCTCTTTGCATTGGCAATTGAGCCCCTGGCCATGGCGTTGAAGGAGTCGAGGAATTGGAGGGGTCTGGTGCGGGGTGGGGAGGAGCACAGAGTGTCATTATATGCAGATGACTTGTTGCTATATGTGGCGGACCCAGGGGGAGGAATGCCGGAGGTGATGAAGATCCTTAGGGAATTTGGGGGCTTTTCTGGGTACAAGCTCAACCTGGGTAAGAGTGAGCTGTTCGTCGTGCACCCGGGGGATCAAGAGGAGGGAATTGGTAGGCTCCCACTGAAAAGGGCAGGGAGGAGCTTTCGGTACCTGGGAGTCAAGGGGGCTAGGAGCTGGGGGGCCCTTCACAAACTTAACCTCACTAGGCCGGTGGAGCAAATGGAGGAGGAGTTTAAAAGATGGGACATGTTGCCGCTATCGGGCAGGGTGCAGTCAGTCAAGATGACGGTGCTCCCGAGGTTTTTGTTCCTGTTCCAGTGCCTCCCCATCCTTATCCCGAAGGCCTTTTTTAGGAGGGTCTTTAGGAGTATTACGGGATTTGTATGGGCGCATGGGACTCCGAGGGTGAGAAGGGTGTTCTTGGAACGAGGCAGGGATGGGGGGGGCTGGCGTTGCCCAACCTCTGTGGGTACTATTGGGCTGCCACCGCAGCGATGGTGCGTAAGTGGGTAATGGACGGGGCAGGGGCAGCATGGAAGAGGATGGAGATGGCGTCCTGCGTGGACACGAGCCTGGAGGCGCTGGTAACGGCGCCGTTGCCGCTCCCTCCAACGAGGTATACCACGAGCCCGGTGGTGGCGGCTACCCTCAAAATTTGGGGGCAATGGAGACGGCATGGGGGGAGGTGGGGGGCTCAATGAAGTCCCTGACACGGGGGAACCACCGGTTTGTTCCAGGGAGCATTGATGGCGGGTTTCTTGGCTGGCACAGGGTAGGTATTATGAGGTTGAGGGACCTGTTTGTGGATGGGAGGTTTGCGAGTCTGGGTGAGTTAGAAGGGAAGTTTGGGCTCCCCCCAGGGAACATGTTTAGGTACATGCAGGTTAGGGCGTTTGCCAGGCGGCAGGTGGAGGGGTTCCCTCTGCTGCCCCCACGTGAGGTACGGGACAGGGTGCTCTCGGGGGTGTGGGTTGGAGGGGGAGGATTTTGGACGTGTACCACGTCATGCAGGAGGTGGATGAGGCCTCAGTGCGGGAGCTGAAGGGTAAATGGGAAGAGGAGATTGAGGAGGGGACGTGGGCGAATGCCCTGGAGAGAGTGAATTCCTCCTCTTCCTGTGCGAGGCTTAGCCTCATACAGTTCAAGGTGCTGCACAGGGCCTACATGACCGGGACGAGGATGAGTAGGTTTTTCGGGGGCGAAGACATGTGTGCTAGGTGCTCGGGGAGCCCAGCGAACCATGCCCATATGTTTGTGGATGGGAGGTTTGCGAGTCTGGGTGAGTTAGAAGGGAAGTTTGGGCTCCCCCCGGGGAACATGTTTAGGTACATGCAGGTTAGGGCGTTTGCCAGGCGGCAGGTGGAGGGGTCCATATGCCATATGGCATGCCCAGCGCTGGGGGAGTTTTGGAAGGGGGTAGCAAGGATGGTGTCGGGGGTGGTAGGATCCAGGGTCAAGCCAGGCTGGGGACTCGCAATGTTTGGGGTTGCAGTGGAGCCGGGAGTGCAGGAGGCGAAAGAGGCCGGTGTTCTGGCCTTTGCGTCCCTAGTAGCCCGGCAGAGGATTTTGCTTCAATGGAAGGACGCGAGGCCCCCAAGCGTGGAGGCCTGGATCAATGATATGGCGGGGTTCATCAAATTGGAGAGGATGAAATTTGCCCTGAGGGGATCAGTTCTGGGGTTCTTTAGGCGGTGGCAGCCTTTCCTGGACTTCCTGGCAGAATGGTAGGGAAATAGGCCGGCAGCAGCAGCAACCCGGGGGGCGGGGGTTTATTGCGGGGGAAGGGAGAAATGTGTATCTGTGTTTATTGAATATGCCGGGTGCTTATCTATTTCTTCTTTTTGTAGTTACTGGGGGCGGGGGGGGGGGGGGGGTTTGGTTTTGGGGATTATTGTGTTTTTTCTTTTTGTTGTTAATACGGTTTTCTTGTTGTTATTTTATGTTTTTGATATGTTTTTGAAAATCTTAATTTAAAAAAATTTTTTTTTTTAGTACCCGAAGACTCGCAACCTCTTCACCGGCCCTTTCAATCCCCGTACATTCCACGTGACGAACCTTATCGGAGGCTTGCGCCTCCACTCCTCTCTACTGTCTGCCATCCTCCCCTTCCAGTTCTGCCTTCTTTAATTTCTCCCTGAACCAGGCCCATCCAAGATGGCCCCCTTCTCCACCCATGACCACACGTATTCACCCCACACGGCAAAACACTGCCACAACACCCCCCCGCCCCCCCCCAAACTTGGCAACCTCGTCCCGTCCCCCGTCCCCCCCCAAAACCCCACTTGGCAACCTTGGCACCCCCCCCCCCCCCCCCCCCCCAACAACCCAACCCAACCCCCACTTGGCAACCTAGGCGTGTCTCCCTCCTCTCTTCTTCCCTTCCCCCCCCCACCCTCAGGCAAGCCAACAAAACACAGGTTCTGCCTTCTGGACCTGTTCTCCTGCTTCTCTACCCTTAGCGACTTGAGAAAGTCCCCCAGGAGCCTCACCTCTGCCTCCAACGCCACCACTGTGATCGGACATCACCTTCTCCATCTCCCGGGTCTGCGACCCCGTGCCTCCAGACACTTCTCAACTCTCTCCGTCGATGCTTTCAGGGATTCGACCGCTCCCTATTCTTCTATCGGGTCTGATAACTTGCAAACATGCCATTCACGGGGGGCAATTTAGCACGGCCAAACTACCTACCCTGCATATCTTTGGATTGTGGGGGTGAGGCAGTCGCAGACACGGGGAAAATGTGCAAACTCCACAGGACAGTGAACCAGGGCTGGGATTGAACCAGACACTTCAGCGTCGTAATGCAGCAGTGCTAACAACTGTGCCGCCTTGCGGCCCTAAACTCTCAAAATACTTGAATGGCGAGAAAGCATCGAGAGATAGCCTCAGTTGAAAGAACTATCTTCCATTATTCCTCCTAACTTGCAACCACTCCATCTTGCCATAGATCACTGCAATTTACTGATAGAACTTCTGGGATTTTGAAAATTGAATAATAGACGTGTTGGAGTTGAGATCCTTAAGAAGCAAATGGTATCCTCGTACATTTAGATAGAGGTCAAATGAGGCATAAGCCAGCCCACTTCCTCCTACATGCACCTTCACCATCCTGAAGTTCAAGCTCAAAATACCTTCTACTCCCAATTTAAGTCAACGTTCATTAGGTGAGAGGAGACGAGAGCCTGGTGCAATAAATACAGAGGAATGAAAACTTACCGGAGAATATCGCCTTCATTGAGATTGAGCAGAACATGGAAGCCCCGGAACTCTGCCTCATTCTCACAGTAGGTACCTTTGGTCGCCAAGTCCTGGTACATCTCTTTCAGACTTTGCAAGCACTTGGTCAGGTTTTCATCGTTTATCTTGGCATCATAGGAGGACATTGGCTCCTCGCAGAGATGATGACTGCAGTGGATGTGGAATCGTGTGCACTTCTCAATAAGCGCTACTGTCAGCTGATTGCACAGATGCTGCTGAGTAACATCCTGACAGAAGAGAAGGAAAACTCAATGACAATACAGTACAGTTCATGCTCTCTAAACTTAGGTAGTGTCTGGCATTTTGTAATAAAGAGTACAAGCTTGAGTGTACTCCCAAGTACAGGTCTGCCACTACACAACACTGGGATGCAATGTTGGCAGGTACAGGCCGACCACTGTAAACAGCACATTACCTGGATGGATTGTTCAATGAACTACAAAAGGAGGGAGGTGTATGAGGTGCCATTTTTTGGATGAAGTGTGAAACTGAGGCAGACACACAAGATCCCAAGGAGAAGCAATGAACCAATCTAGTCAAAATTTATTTGTCAATAAACCTCACTAATCATTGGTAACTTAACGTATTAATTTGCTGTTTACAATCACAAATAGCCAATATAATAGGAATTGCATTTCACCAGTTGGAATGTCTCAAAAGTGTTAAAGCAGCACAAGTTCTTGCAGGTCTTTAAACCCACTCTGCCATCACTGAATAAAAACAGAGTCTGACTAATTTAGTTAGCTAAATAGGATATTGCTCCGCTAAGTATAAAGCATTCCACATGCTGTTTATATATGCTGTCATTTTTGTCGTTTTTCTTTTCTGCTCAATAAAAAATTGCAAGGGATGCCAATATCAGATTTTAAATAACGTTCTTTCGATCCTGTACCCAACAATGTACTTCATGACCCAACTCAGAAGATGTTCCAAAATTACCCACCTGACAATTTCTATTTCTCACACCAGTCATTCTGTGGCCCTCCAAATCAGAAGACAAATTTAGCGTCGACTTAGGGATAGCTGTGTCATAGAACAGTACAGCACAGAACAGGCCCTTCGGCCCTCGATGTTGTGCCGAGCCATGATCACCCTACTCAAACCCACGTATCCACCCTATACCCGTAACCCAACAACCCCCCCCCATGGTAGTATGGTGGTTAGCATTTATGCTAACCACCATGCTACCGTGTCATGGACTAATGCTGACTGAAACTGGATTAAGACAGCCAAACTTCAACGAGTCTCAAGTCAGTCATTTTTGGAGCTAATTCACAGATCAACTGGCCCTGGGGGTTAAACAGGTAACCACAGAATTACACAAAAACTATGCTGATCTGTTACATTAGCACCATGTGTTTTTTATTTAGACTGGACTGTTGACTGGAAGCTGCTAATGCAAAGCATGTCAATTTGTGCTTTTATCTATTCATTGGCTCACACCTCTCCCAACCTTCTATATCGGAATGTACATGGATGCCACGAGTCTTATAGATCTGGCTTCCGGTACGACGGCATGAAGTAGCGGCCGCATCGCGGGTGGCTCCCGCGCAGGCTCCGGAACTTCGGTCTTTTCTGCTCATACTGTGAGGAATTTTTACGATCAGACTTGACGGCCCAGCAGAGCAAACAGCTTGGAATCGGGGAATATTGAAATTGTGGGGTGAAATTGCGATCGTCGAGCTCGGGCAAGGACTTATTAATGATGGCGGGAGAAGCGACATCAGGCGCATCTTCAGAAGGCTTCGGTGAGCCAAGATTTCCACTCGGGATTTGATAGCAGGGCCGGAGGGTGGCAATCCTTATTAATAAAAGGGTCCGACTTTGTTCGCAGAAGGTATTAGCAGATACGGGAAGGAGGTATGTTATACGAATGGGGGTGTTAGAAGGGGTACAGGTGGTGTAGGTAAATGTGTATGACTGAATTGAGATAGTACAAGATTCATGAAATGGCTGCTGGCAGTTTTATCTGATCTCTACACATGGAGCGGTACGACAGCTGAAGTCAGCTAAAGGGGCTATTTAAGAATATGGGGAGAAAGTGAGTCAGTTCCTGGTATATCAACTCAAGAAACAGGAGGCTGAGAGGGAGATTGCCCACAATAGGGTGGGGGGTGGGGGCTGGTCTCAGTTCAGGAGAAGGTAAATGAGTTATTTAAGACCTTTTACCAAATTCTACACAGGTCCGAGCCTCCACGGGATGGGAAAGGTATGGTGGAGTTCCTGGGTGAGTTGGAATTTCCTCAAGGTGGAGTGGGGAGTTACGAGAGGACCTTGAAGCTCAGCTGGAGTTGGATGAGATCAAGTAGGAGCTGAAATTGATGCAGTCGGGAAAGCCCCGGGACCCGAAGGGATCCCGGTGGAATTCTGTAGAAAATTCATAAATCTATTAGCCCCTCTCTTGTTAGGAATGTTCAGGGACTTGTTGAAGAGAGGTGCTTTGCCCCAGACACCAATGCAGGCCTGGTCTTGAAAAAAGACAAAGACGACTGTGAGTCGTGTCAACTGATTTCCCTACTTGTGGACATGAAACTGACCTTTAAGACTGGAACCTTATCTGTCAGAGGTTGTGGGGAAAGGCCAAAGGTTTCGTTAAGGGGCGGAGGTTTACGGCGAACGCGAGATGACTGTTGAATGTGATGCTTACACCAGGGAAAGGTAGGTTTCCGGAGATCATAACGTTGCTGGATGCAGAGAAAGCGTTTGACCGAGTGCAGTGGGACTATCTGTTTGCTGTATTCAAATAACTTTGATTTGGGCTGAGCGTAGCGTGGCTGCTGTATACGGCCTCATTTGCCATGTCCGATGTCCCCTTTGCTGTTTGCACTAGCAACAGAGCCATTTGCCATGGACGCATGTTACTCAAATACATCGGGAGGAATAGCTAGAGGAGGGTGGAACACAGGGTCTTGCTGTACACCAACAACTTACTATTATATGTGAGGGATTCAGAGGCGTCAATGGGTAACATTATGGGGATCTTGCAGTATTTTGGGGCCTTCACTGACTACCAGATAAATATAGGAAAGAATTAATACTTTGAGGTTGGGGTGCGAAGGCAGAGAGGGGGCCTTAGGGGAGTGCCAGACCAGCTAGCTATAAGTGATTTTCGGTATTGGGAATCGAGATCGCAAGGGACTGGGGGAAGCTCGGGAGGTTGAATTATGCGAATCTGGTGGCAAAGATGAGACAGTCTCCCATTATTCCTGGCGGGCCGAGTACAATTGGTTACGGTGACTATCTTGCTGAGATATTAATTTTTATTCCAGTGCCTTCCGATATTCTTACCCAAGGCTGTTTTCAGAGAGATTGACCGACTGGGTTTTGTTGGGTAAGAGCCCAAGAATCAGGACGACGTTGCTCCAGAGGGAGAGACAATTAGGGGTCTTGGCCTTGCCAAACTTTCAATACTATTACTGGGCGGCTAATGCTGAAAAGGTGCTCGAGTGGTTCGGAGATTCTGATGAACTTTGGGTCTAGGTGGAAGCAGAGCCTGTGAGGGGAGCAAGCCTAATGGCACTGGTATCAGCTCCGTTACCAGTGGTACCGAAGAAACATTTATCTACTTGGGTAGTAATTGCCACATTAAAAATTTGGGAGCAACTCCTCCAACATTTTAATTTGAGGGCTGCCTAGAGGCTAACCTCCATCTGTGCAAACCAGTTATTGAAACCTGCTAAGTTGGATGTGAAACTTAGGGAATGGAAGAATAATGGTTTAGAGAAAGTGGGAAACCTATTTTTAGAAGTTTGGTTCACTAGCCTAGAGGAACTGAAAGAAAAATATGGGCTTACAGAGCTGAGGTGGGTTCAGGTGTCTCCAAGTGCGCTGCTGGATCAAAAAGTACTTTTCAGCTTTTCCAGTGAAGCAGCTTTGCTGAAGAGAATCTTATCCTGCTCTGCTTCCGAGGTGGCCAACACGTCAGTTATATACCAGTGGATGGTGGGGGAGGAGACGTGCTCTCTTGAGGGTATCAAGGCAAAGTGGAAGTTTGGAGTGAGGTGCCGAGGAAGGTGAACTCGACCTCGTCCTGTGCAAGGCTGAGTCTCGTCCAGCTGAAACTTGTGTTCTGGGCACACCACGCAAAGGCTAAAATATGTTGATTTTTTGAAGGGGCAGATGATAGGTGTGACCGTGTTTGGGGGGCGGGCGCATCATGCGCACACGTTCTGGTCATGGTTAAAGCTGCTGGACTTCTGTAGGTCATTTTTTGAGACTACGTCGCCAGTCCTGAACATTGGGTTGATGCCTTATCCATTTAGGGTTTTCAATTTCGGGTTTCAGTTGTGCCGGAACTCCGGAGGGGAGCAGAAATCCTGGTCTTTGCCTCACTGGTGGCAAGGTGGCAGATCCTCCTGGGCTGGAAGTCAACTACACCGCCAAGCCTCAGCATGGATGGGTGACTTGATGAAAATTTTACACCTTGAGAAGGTTAAATTTACTGTCAGAGGGTCAGTGTAGATGGTGGTCATTTATATTGTACTTTAAAGAGTTGGTCACTGTCAGCCGTTTGTGGGGGGGGGGGGGGGGAAGAGACTTAGTAACCAAGTTTTACTGTTGTAAGGGAAGAAGGGGTAGGGGAGGAGCCCTTATTGTTTAATTGTTATTGTGTTTTTGTATGTTTTGTATTAAAACTGTTAAAAAATATAATAAAGATATTTCCAAAAAAAAGTTTCATGGACCTCAAATCCAACACATCTATTATTCAATTCTGAAATATCAAACATTGCATCAGTGAGTTGCAGTGATCCGTGGTAACTCCTCTTGGCATTGGTAAGCTTAGACAGGAGTGCCACCCATACATCCCTGTCACTCATGTGAACTTTCCGAATGATCATTTTTAAATTTATTCTTTCATAGAATGTGAGCTTCACTAGCAAGGCCAGCATTTGTTGCCCATCCTTAAATTCCCTTGAACTGAGTGACTTGCTAAGCCATTTCAGAGACCAGTTACGAGACAACCAATGTGGCTTTGTAGTCATATGTAGGCCAGACCATGTAATGATGGCATATTTCCTTCCCTAAAGAACATTAGTGAACCAGATGGATATTTTATGATAGTTTCACGGTCACCATCACTTTTATAGTTAATTGAGTTTAAATTCCACCAGCTGTCAAGGTGAGATTTGAACCCATAACCCCAGGGCCTTATTAGTCCAGTGACATTACCACTACACCACAATCTCCCAGCTCAATCTGCTCGGATGTTAAAGATATGACAACACATTGATAAAATATTCATTGGGTATTATTAATTCACCTTTCGCACTCCACGGGTTCTGTTCCACACAAAATCATACCAATCCCGGTAACTTCCTTCACCCAGATCCATGATGTTAGTCACTAGATAATCCATGGTCATTTTCAGGACAGCAGCAGGTCGAAGTTCATGGGGTAAAGGTTCTTCCTGATCTGCCGATGACCTGCTATATTCTTTGATCGTAGCTTCATGGTTAACCTGTGGTATGGGAAATATATCCATTGGTGCTAGTTTGTGATACAATTCTCAATACGGAGTCATTGGAACATTGGCAAGATTTAGCGTATGACGGCTTACAAGACACAGAGTTAGGGCAGTCTAATTCGGCAGTGTACTTTAACAAATGGCCTACAGCAAAAACATCTGGGACATAGAAATAGCACATGACTTTGTGCAGGTCTTTATATCGCTCCTAGACATTGAAAGGGCCAGGGCACAGTGACTGAGGCAGTGATTTCTTCCAAGTTCAAAATAAAACCTCCTTGCTTTTGGGCAAGGTTCATCCCCAAATCAAGTACAGGATCCAGTTCTGGGTACCACATTTTAGGAAGTATGTGAAGGTATTAGGGAGGGTGCAGAAGAGATTGGTCCCAGTGAATAGGAATTTCAGTTACTCAGATTGACTGGAGAAGCTAGGACTGTTCTCCCTGGAGAAGAGGAGACATGCAGGTTTTCAAAATCATAAGAGATGTGGACAAAGTAGAAAGGGAGAACCTGTTCCCATTGGTGAAAATATCAAAATAATTGACAAAAGAAGGAATGGTGACATGAGAAAAACCTTTCAACACAGTGATTCAGATTTGGAATGCACAGCCTGAGTGTGATGGAAGCAGATTCAATCATGGCTTCCAAAAGGGAATTGCTCCATATCTGAAAAGGACAAACGTGCAGGATTGCTGGGAAAAGGCAGGAAAGGGACAATAGATGAATTGCTCTTGCAGAGGGCCAGCAGGGACACAATGGGTTGAATGGCCTCCTTGTGTTACAACCATTCTCTGATTTTATGAAAACCAATTTTCCCAATTGACACTGAACCAGAAGGCTAAAAAGTAGAAGTAGAAAAGGATAATAAGGGAGTCCTGTCAGAACAGTGACACCAGCAGGAAAGGCTGGTTTCACACAGTGACACCAGCAGACTGATTTCACACAACTGTAATATCCTTCCTCCATGAGATAGCATCTAACCTGCCTCACTCACCTCCTAAAAATGGATTAAATAACAATGTACAGGAGAAGGGAAGAATGAAACGAGAACATTTTAGATTGGGCTTTTCTTCATGATTTACTCCTCAAATCGCTAATATGCTTAAACATCGATCATCATTGAATTGTCAAACATACTAAACATAGAATAGTACACAAACATACCCTTGATTCAAATGGTTCACAACTCCAAGCTTATTAAAAGGATTTTTAAAAAATAAATTTGAAGTACTAATTTTCCCCCCCCCAATTAAGGGGCAATTTAGTATGGCCAATCCATCTAGCCCACACATCTTTGGGTTGTGGGGGCAAGACCCACACAAACATGGGGAGAATGTGCAAACTCCACACAGACAGTGGCCCGGGGCCGGGATTGAACCAGAGTCCTCAGTGCTGTGATCCAGCACTGTTAACCACTGCGCCACCATGCCGTTTCTTTATTACAGGTTTCTGAGGTCTTATTTAAACCTCTGTATAAATCCCCACCTTTTATACATTGTTCTAATCCGCTCTACCTGACAATCCACATGTTGCTACATTATACAGTTAATCACAAGTACGTACACACACGTACACACACACACGCACACGTACGCGCACACACACACGCACGCACGCACGCACAGAATACTATTTTGCAGCTTTTGAGTTCCTCACCACCCCTGCTCAACTTAAAGCTATGTTTCCACTAAAGATCTATGGATCAAAAAGGATAACGGCAAAGTAATAAAAATAGGAAATAAGGGGATCAACGGGAAGGGCCCTTACAGTTTGAATTACTGTGCACTTGCATATCTGATTTACAGGAGTGACAAAAATTAGCTATTGCTTCAAGATAAATCTTAATCCAACAGTTTAGTGGTCACAACAGCTAAATAGATCTGCTTAAGAGGCAAAGGCTAATGGTTACTATTACCACACAACAAGAGAAATGAATAGCAGTACAACTTCAGCAGACTTCAGAAACTGGATTTATATCCAATCTTCAATAACAAGACACACCTGGAATAAAATATCATAAGGGCAATGGCCGCAGTTAATTTGATCTTTTGCATGCTGCAGCCTGCTTGGCAGTTATTCCTATGACTGAATATCTGATTTTCGTCTTAATAAAGGAAAAACACGAACTATGAAAGAATCAATATTTCTATTATTCTCAACACCAGTGAAGAAATGCGCTAGGAAGATCATATTCCATGCTGTTTACCGTAAAATACACAATTAGCCAGTTGGGATCAGATTTGTAAAAATGGAAACCAATACTGGCCATACGAATACAGCTTGCATCATTTTTGTAAATTTAGAGTACCCAATTATTTCTTTCCAATAAAGGGGCAATTTAGTATGGCCAATCCACCTACCCTGCACATCTTTGGGTTGTTGGGGTGACACCCACACAGACAGTGACCGGGATTGAACCCGGGTCCTCAGCACTGTAGGCAGCAGTGTTAACCACTGGGCCACTGTGCCGCCCCACAGTTTGCATCATAAACCAACTTCAGATTGATCGTCCTCATGCATTAAGTAAGTAGAGAATTTGAACTGACCTTATCAGTGCCAGGTATTGTTTCAAAAGAGCTAAGTTGGCATCTCGTCTCTCTCATGTAACGCTCCTTCTCCGGACACATATCCAGACAGGTCCCCACCACAGCTTTAGCCTTCTCCAACTCAGTTCTTTTCACTCGAGCTATGGGCACAAGAGGATAATCAGACAAAAATGATATCTTTGCTATGCGCATATGAATCATGCTCAACACAGACACTAGGAAATAACTCTCAGATGTTAATCACTATCTCAGGTTATCAATTTAAATTCAATGAACACGCTTCAACTCCTTCATTTACCCCTCAGATGCGTTCTTCACGTGCAGCAACACGTAAATATTTCCATCATGATGTTACTTCATTCTATTTAGGGAATAATGCCAGCAAAATGTTTCTTCAGTCTGACAAAGACATGGAAACATTCTTTGAAAAGTTCTTCACTTAATTTCCCATAAACCAGGCTTGAATAACAATGAATCAATTAAAAAGCCAGACCTAGACTAAATCTTTGCTCGTTGGCATTTGTTGCAATAGCTTCTAAATGCTTCACTGCCAATCAGGCAGTGGGTACAGAAGAACTGCACTCCTCACTCCAGCTATCAATACAACCAGCCCTTATTCTCACCCAGCTCAAGGCCCCAATGCAATCTCTTCTCCACCCAGGAAGCATTTCTTCCTTCGCACACAAAAAAAGGTATTGTCACTTTCACAGCTATTGGGATCCCAAGTCTACCATCAAGGTAAGAAAAGAGTGCATATAAATGCATATGAAAGATACAGAAAAAGAGACGCGTCAGAGACGTAAGGAATAGGTGAAATGCAAAAGGATAAAAAAAGGTAAAAAGACAAAAGAGAAAAAGGGAATGAGGGAGAGGGAATGAGCAAATAATATTGGGAGACAAATTGAGCTACCAAGACAATGCAAAAGGATATGGGAGGGGAACAGAAAACGGCAGAGCAGGGAGGAGAGAGGGGAAATTAAAGAATGGGAAAAGCACAAAAGATAACAAAACGATTCACTGTCAATAGCAGAAAATCTAGCTCTTGGTCAAAACATTTATATAAATCTATAGCAATGTAATTGGCGAACAATTAGTATCTTAAAAATAATGAATTTCACCAAGAAATAATGCATAATTGCCTTGTCTCATTAGTTTGTCCCGCTGGTCAAGTACCCTGTATTTCTCCTCGGGAGTAATGGCAACAATGCCAGGCAGATGACTGAGTGAAGAAGGCAGTGTCCCTACACGCTCAGAAATTGACATTTGATCTTCCATCCCTTGTGAATCCTGGGATTCATTTTCAAGTTGTAGAGTCTTTGAAGAAGACGGTTTCTTAACTGGTGACCTGCAGAGCAAATCAAATTAACATCCGATTCTGTTTATTTTTGTACAATTTTTATCCTATTTCTCCCCTCAGTTAACCCCTCACATTCACTTTGTTCACAACAGAATATGCTGGATCATGTAGATTGCGAGCATCAATTAAGAACAAACCCACCTACAGTGTCACAGGATGCACAACCATCCTGGACGAACAAATTCACCGAGTGTTAGCCAGAATCCATCACTGCCTCGAACCCTAGATTTCACCAAACATCAGCCTATTACCCCAAAATAGATCGGTAAATTCACCCAGAGTCTACCCCATTAAAGCTAATCTTAAATAGAGTCAACGGGTTTTGCGAATTGAAAATAAAATTTTACTAAACACAATGAATGATGACAATCAGGCAGAGAAAAACATTTAGATTGTTGCTTGTACCCAACCGGAGTGAAACATAATTCACACTGGCCTTTAACACAAGAGGTTAATGTATAACTACAGGTGCTGGACATCTAAACTAAACACAGAAAGCATAGGCAGCATCTATGTACCCTTTCCCCGAACCCCACCTGACCCTTTCCCCAAGACCCAAACCCCACCACCGCATTCTCTCCCCCCCCCCCCCCCCCCCCCCCCCCACCACCGAGACCCAAACCCCACCGGCCCCTTTCGCCAAGGCCAGAACCCCACCGGCCCCTTTCGCCGAGGCCAGAACCCCACCGGCCCCTTTCCCCAAACCCCACCGGCCCCTTTCCCCAAACCCCACCGGCCCCTTTCCCCGAACCCCACCGGCCCCTTTCCCCAAACCCCACCGGCCCCTTTCCCCAAACCCCACCGGCCCCTTTCCCCAAACCCCACCGGCCCCTTTCCCCCAACCCCTTTCCCCCAACCCCACCGGCCCCTTTCCCCCAACCCCACCGGGCCCCTTTCCCCCAACCCCACCGGCCCCTTTCCCCGAACCCCACCGGCCCCTTTCCCCAAACCCCCCCCAACCCCTTTCCCCCAACCCCACCGGCCCCTTTCCCCCAACCCCACCGGCCCCTTTCCCCGAACCCCACCGGCCCCTTTCCCCAAACCCCACCGGCCCCTTTCCCCAAACCCCACCGGCCCCTTTCCCCCAAACCCCACCGGCCCCTTTCCCCCAACCCCTTTCCCCCAACCCCACCGGCCCCTTTCCCCAAACCCCACCGGCCCCTTTCCCCAAACCCCACCGGCCCCTTTCCCCGAACCCCACCGGCCCCTTTCCCCAAACCCCCCCAACCCCTTTCCCCCAACCCCACCGGCCCCTTTCCCCCAACCCCACCGGCCCCTTTCCCCGAACCCCACCGGCCCCTTTCCCCGAACCCCACCGGCCCCTTTCCCCGAACCCCACCGGCCCCTTTCCCCGAACCCCACCGACCCATTTCCCTGAGGCCCGAACCCCACCGACCAGCTTTGCAGACTCCCTGGAGACCCTTCATGGGCCCACCGATGTCCACGGAGCTCTGTTTGGGAACCCCTGCTCTAGACCCAAGGACAAGCAGGAGTAGGCCACGTGGTCTGTCAGGCCCACTCTGTCGTTGAATACAATCATGGTTGGACTTCAACGTAACTGCGATTTCCCACCAGCTTCCCATATCCTTTGTTATCAGTCGTGATCATGAGACACAAAACATCTGTCGACCTCAGCCATAAATATATTCATGATGTAGAGATGCCGGCGTTGGACTGGGGTGAGCACAGTAAAAAGTCTTACAACAGGTTAAAGTCCAACAGGTACCTGCTGGACTTTAACCTGGTGTTGTTATAAATATATTCAACAACTGGATATCCACAACCGTTAGAATTCCAAAGGTTCAAAATCCTTTGAGTGAAGACATTTTTCTTTACGTGAGCCATAAGTAATCACTCTCTTGCGGAGACTGCGCCCCCATGTTCTCGATTCCCAAGCCAGGGAAAACAATATCAGTGTTTTTCCTGGTCATCCTTACATCTTACACAAACCTCAGCTGATCAAAAACTCCATTACCTCTATTCAATCACATCAAGTCGCACTCATCCATCATACTATGGGCGCGATTCTCCGCAACGGCCCCGGGGGGGGGCTAGGAGCGGCGTTGGGAGAAACTCGGCCGCCGGGCCTTGACGCTTGCGTCAAGGCGGCGCGCCGAGAATGACGCGGCCGGCGGCGCCTAAGTGACGTCAGCCACGCATGTACAGGTTGCCCAGCTCCAACCCGCGCATGCGCGGTTGCCTTCTTCCCCCCCGCTGCCCCGCAAGACGTGGCGGCTTGATCTTGCGGGGCGGCAGAGGGGAAAGAGTGCGTCTCTTAGAGACGCTGGCCCGACGATCGGTGGGCACCGATCGCGGGCCAGTCCCCTCCCGAGCACGCCCGTGGTGCTCGATCCCCTCTCCACCCCCCACAGGCCCCACACTTACCTGTAGCGTGCGGTTCACACCGGCAGCGACCAGGTGTGGTTGCCGCCGGCGTGAACCCGTCGGGGTCGTCAGGCCGCTCGGCCATCCGGACCGGAGAATCGCCGGGAAAAACGGCGAGCGGCGATTCTCCGAGTGGCCTGTCGCAGGAGAATCACGGGGGGTGCCAGAGCGGCCTCCCGCGATTCTCCCACCTGGCCTGGGGTGCGGAGAATCGCGCCCTATGTTTGCTGACTTACACTGGCACCCAGTCTCTGAAGACCTCAATGTTTTATCTACCCTCTTATTTAAGTTCTTCATGGTCTCATCATTACCGATCCCCGAAACCTCCCACAGCCCTAAAACCCACACCTCCCCCAAATATTTGGTTCCTCCAATTCTAACTTTTTTTAAATACACCTCTGTGAAGAACCTTGGGACGTTTTCCACATTAAAAGGCTTTATACAAATGGCAATAGTTGAAGGCAAATTATTGAATACTGGAAGTTGACTTTCTGTTCCTTTCAGAACTTTATATTAATCTCAATGAGGAGAATTAACACGCCCGTGGCCAGATATCGGTGCTGTCAGGTTAGCTGCCTGCAACCGAGGTGGCTGCTGAAACCTGAAAATTGGCACTAGTACACTTGCACCAGACAGGAAGAAGATTATCTCGACCTCTTGCTCCAAACCTGTACCACGTTAAAAGTGCACAAGAGGAGCATGGGTGAGGACCAGCTCAGACTCCGTCATGATGTGCTGTCAACCAAACGCCCTGTTAAAATTCATCATCTTGCTTTACACAGAACGAATAGCAACTAGATGCTGCAGTGTGACTAACATTTATGGAACCCTAACCGAGAAACGAGTCAATGGATTAGGGTCGGAAGTTAGGGGGAAAAAATTGCTAACAAGTATTAAAAAGTGGCTACATATTAAATTTGCTATCTGCAGTCCTTATTTTGGATCACCCTTCCACCATATCTCGAAATGGTAACAGAATAATATTTTTCTCACCATACACTGATATGTCAAAGAGATAGGCCTGCAGCTGCACAACTACCCCGACATGAAACTGCATGGGTTCCAGAACTCCATAGCTGTATTCCCAGCATCATTAATGGACCCGGAGTGAAATTCACTTTCCTCAGAAGCTCTACAAGTAACACCACGAGAGATTCTCAAAATGTGTCAAAAATGACATTACTTGCTTGCTGCATTTCCTGAAGAAGACCGTGCGGTTGGATTGCGCAGAGATGATTGCTCCACATCAGCTTTATCCTTGCTGCGTTTCTCTTCATCTCCTTTTGGTACATCTACTTCTTCCCGAGAAGACTTCTTCCCTGGACCTAGAAGTGCAGAAAAGGAGGGAAAAAGAACAAAGTTATTACTTCATAATAAATTGACACAAGGCATCAGTCATTACCCAGGTTTCCCACCCAACAGGCCGATGGCAACCAAGCATCTGGCTAGACTGCAGTTCTACTGCACTCCTCTCGTCGAATAACTAACCTGATTACAGAAAAATACGTGGTAGACTACTTCGGAGCGATGTAGGAGAAATGTGAACTCTACATTTTTTCTTTTATCATTTAATCTTCATTTGGCCAGAAATTAACTTCCTCTCTTGTGTAACTTATATTTTTGCATGCATGCGTATGCGTGCATGCATTGAAACAGTGCGTTTGCCTTTTAAAATATTTTATAGCTTCATCTGGGTGGGTGTTTTCGTAAAATAAAAACTATAAAAACGAACCCCATACATGTCTAACTCAAGAAAACCGATCATACTGAGTATGTTCCAATCAGCACACAAACCATGTGATGCAGGAAGGATGTTCCGATGACGGGTGAATCACAGTCTGAGGAAACGGGGTAGACTATTTAAGCCAGCCTAGGGAGAAATTTCTTCAGCCTGACAGTAGAGAGCCTGTGGAATTCTCCACCACAGAAAGCAGTTGAGGCTAAAATATTGTATGTTTTCATGAAGGAGTTACATATAGCTCTTGGGGCTAATAGAATCAAAGGTTATGCGGGAAAAGCAGAAACACGTTACTGAGTTGGATGATCAGCCATGATTATAATGAATGGCGCAAGTTAAAAGGGCCAAAAGGCCAACTCCCGTTCCTATTTTCTATGTTTCTATGTAAACATAAGGAAGTCTAGCTGCAGCCATACAAGACACTACCAATGACACACCTACGTAAGATTCTGAGGTCCGCTTGACACCATAGATGCCAACAAGGTGTTTCCGCTGATGAGGGCATCTAGACCTAAGGGACATAACTGTAGAATCTGGAGGTTGCCCTTTCAAGACAGCGATGAGGAGAAAGTTCTTCTCAAAGAGTAATGAATCTTTGTAATTCTTTATCTCACTGAACTGCAGAAGGTGACTAATTGAGCATATCTAAGGCTCAAGTAGTTAGATACTTGAACAATAGAGTCAAGATTTGGGAACAAGCAAAAAATGGGAGTCGATGCTAGAAACAGGTCAGCCATGATCGTATTTTATGGTGAAGCAGGCTCGGATGGTCGTATGGCCGACTCCTGCTTTGGTTTCCTAAACTTCAGATGCTACAAATTTACTATTACTGTGAGCTGTACAAAGCTGCTTTGTGACATAAACACAGGACTGTATAAAATTGGCTTGTCAGAGGGTGAAAACTGCAAGGACACAGGGATAGAGAATAAAACAAAAGCTACTCTTGTAACTCACTGCTTTTTTTCCGTTGCCAAAATATTTCAATCTGTTGCTTGCGTAGAGATTTTCCTTTCTTCTTTGCATTGGATGCAGATGCCTTTAAGAGAAACAGATTTATTGTAACACTCTCCACATTCACTATCATAAGTACAAATATACAAACTAATAGAATCTCGATTGCAGGGCTGATCTATCCTGCAGCTACCAGGATTTCATAATCTCCTTTCCCCTCCCGAAAGAACGTGTAGGCTGTCAAATGGGGCAGGGCTTGGTTCCAGCTATGATTCCTCCAGAAATAAAATAACCAGCGACGCTCACTGTCCTCTGCTGTGTCAAACAACTGTGCGAGTCTAAACAATATGCGCCTGTGCAAAGTCAGCATATTAGAACTGGGGAGCAGTTTAGGAGGCTGGAGAGCATGCTTATACATTTGGAAAGAGAAAATATCTAACCAAGCAACACCACGTTCTTCAGTCTTATGTGCCCCAGTAGAAAGCATGAACCAAAAGGATTTGGAGCACAGAAGGCAACAATTCCCAACAATTACTAAGTCGGATTGTAGGTAACAACTTTAATTTAATTGCGCGTCTTGCAAGTTGACTCACACTGCCTGGGTCTTGTAAAGTCCCCAGAGTGAGTGAATCACAGAACAAAGAAACTTGGTCTCATGTACATTGGTAAAAAAAAAATGAGGTGACACACATGACCAAATAAGGTAACTTGGCAACTGTAGGGTTTTTATAGGTTCTCTTACATTCCTTAACCTGGCCATATCAGGTAATCTTAGCAATTACTGGTCCCAATAGGCTGCCCTCACATTCCTTTTGCCTGAGGCCCCTGTGATCACCCATCCACCCCCACCATGATGCTCCTGATTTAGCCTGACTTCCCACAATGCTTCAGTGCCATCCCCTTTTGTTCATTTCCTCATTATCTAGCTGAGGACCCAACATTGATCTCTGTGGCACTGCACTAGTTATAACTTTCCAATCTGAACAAGACCAATTTATCCCTATTACCTGCTTCCTGTTAGCTAACCAATTAGTTACCATGTTAATGTGTCACCCCTACACCATATCTCTTATCTTGTGCAGTAACCTTTGATTTGGCACTTTATCAAATGCCTTTTGGGAATTCAAGTACACCACATCTACCGGATCTCCTTTATCCACTGAGTGCTATTTGGTCAGATTTCCCTTTCACCAAGACATGTTGCCCCTCCTTTCTTGAATAAACGTGTTACATTAGTCATTTTTCAATCTGTTGGAACCTTTCCAGAATCTAAGGAATTTTGGAAGATTATAACAAATGCATCTACAATCTATGCTGCCACTTCTTTTAAGACCCTAGGGTGCAGGCTACCTGGTCATGGGGAATTTGTTGGCCTTTAGGTCTAATAGCTTCCCTTACGCCTTTTCGCTGGTGGTGATTGTTTTAGGTTCATCCATCCCCATCATCTCTCTACTGTGAAGACAGACATAAAATACCTTGGGTGGATAAGTGGCAAGTAACTTCTCCAATAAGAGTCCAACCATGTCCCCTTGGCATTAAATGGAATTGCCATCACTCAATCCTCCACGATCAATGTCCTTGGGATTACCATTGACTAAAAATTGAACTGGTCTAGCCATATTAATACTGAGGCTAGAAGAGGTCTGAGGCTGGAAATTCTGTGGCGGGTAACTCGCTTCCAACTCCCAAAACCTGTCCACCATCCACAAGGCACAAGTGAGGAGTGTGATGGAATACTCTCCACTTGCCTGAATGAGTGCAGCTCCAACAGCACTCCAGTAGGTCAACCCCAGCGAGCACAAAGCAGCCAGCTTGATTTGCACACCATCTGCCACCTTCACGAACCCACTCCCTCTACCCCTGATGCAGTGGCAGCAGTGTATACCATGCACTGCAACAACTCACCAAGTCTCCTTCGACAGCAACTACTAAATCTCAACCACCTAGGCACATAAGGGCAGCAGACACATGTAAATGCCATATCTTGCAATTAAGTTCCTCTCCGATACACTCACCACCCTGACTTGGAAATATATCCCCGTTCCTTCACGGTCACTGGGAACTCCCTCCCTCACAGCACTGTGGGTTTACCTGCACCACATGGACAGCGGCGGTACAAGGTAGCAGCTCATCACCAGCTTCTCAGGGCACTTATGGGGTGGGCAACAAAAATGCTGCCCTAGCCATGAAAGAATTTTTAAAATGCTCAACACTGCCACCATTTCTTTGTTTGCCATTATCAATTCCCCAGACTCTCTCTAGATGACCAGCACGTTAATTATTATTTTCCAATTCAAAAGCTTGTTGAAGCTCTTACTATCTTACCAGCTAACTTTCTCCCATACTCTGCTTTCTGTCTCTTTATCATTTTGTTCTCATTCTTTGCTGGTTCTTAAGTCTGGCTTATCCTCTGACCCACCACTAATCTTTGCAGATTCGTACAGTATTTCTTTCAATTTCATTCTATCATTGACTTTATTTAGCCAAAAAGGGGAATGTGTTAATAAGTTTGCCACTCCCCCTTTTTAACTCTCTCATGTCAGCTAATTAAACATTCGTTCTGATTAATATCCGGTAATGGAAATTTGAGAATAAAGTTCCCTCCAAATTCTTTAGCAAGGCCCCGCCTTTAAAGAGCCCTTGAACTACAAAAAATTTGAAGGTGCTTTTGAATGCAGCAAACATCCTCAGGTACTCACATGATCGTAGAAGTGAACCACTGCCAGTCTCTTATTTGTTTGACAATACACCCGCTGCACCTTGCCAAACTGTGAAAAGTGCTTCTTGATTATCTCCTTTGTGTTAAGGCCCACTGGGACGTTTTTGCATTGAATGGCAGTGAGTTCTGACAAAGGAACACTGGACAGACTATCTGTGCTGTCACCCCGACGTAGCCTCCGAGAGGGAGACCTGCTGACAAAATCTAGGAGAACGAAGGAAAACCAAGAGAATCAGCAACTAATCCAGAACATTTCAACACAACCCAGCAGACCTGAAAATGAATCCAAAAGTAGCTGCTATACATGTGCTGCATTTTCCATTCATATCTCATGTGAGATTATCATGATTAATTTTCTTACATGCAAAGATCAGAGCAGAGTAACAAACCACTTGTGAAAACAAAATATGACTGGATCAATCAGGTCAGGTGGTCAAGAAACAGGGCACAAGAGAGATGGGATTTTCAACAAAAAAAAGTGTAGTGATAGGAAAAGTACCTTAGCCTGAACAACCAAACAAATTCAGGGCATGGGGGTAGAAGCGAAATGAGTGAAAGGGAACAGTATGCACAATTCCACCCAGTGTCCTTCTGGTTAAAGATCTGTTTGGAACTGAAAATTACTACCTGTAATACATTGATCTCCGCTGCGTAACAATAAGAGTGATTTACTAAACCAAATTACTGTCAGGTCAGAATCCCTTGCACAAATAAATCTTATATTTCCCAGCACAGCCTGTATTACCACACATATTGACAATATCACACTGAACAGAAAACAGAAACTTTGAAGAAAGATGCTACAATATCCAGCAGTTTGAAATACTACAGGAAATTCCAATTAAAAAAGACGATTTGCTGCCAGAACAATAATGAATATTCTGTTCAATATTTCACTGAGTCACACAGTCCAAGAAAGATCCCAGCTTCATTTCCTGCTGACATATTGAGGTAGCTGATAGGACTGGGATATTGAAAACTCGAAGAGGGTTGGCAGATTCTTAGTACTTTCCGGGTCAAAACGTTACAATCTTATCCCATGGTGGTGACTTTGATTCCTCGAAATTTCAGCCCCTATCGGGAATAGAATGGGCATGTCCTTAATGGTTGGAGCTGTGATGAATGAACAGCTCAGTACAGAAACATTAAAGGAACAGTCAAAGTGAAGGGTCAGCCAAAGTTATTTTTTAATAAATATTTTTATTGGCATTTTTCAATTTTTAACAGGATAACAATTTAACGAATAGCGCACCTGATATTTAAATGTTGTACAGTTTCTTATTTACATACATTCTCCCCATCAACCCTTCCTCTTACCCTCCCCCCCCACGTTCGTCCTCCATTTTTGTCTAGCTTCGCCCAGGTAAATCTTGCCCTATCCAGTAACCATCCATAGATGTTCGCACAGTTCCCCCCCCCCCTCATGAATGTCCATGTTTATTAGTCCCTCCAGTAGTGTGTCTCTTTCAGGGCCCTTGGGTATCTTGTCATCTCCTTGCAGAAGTGTTTAATTTGGAGGTGTCCGAGTTCCTGTCCTGTCGGTAGTTCCAGATCTTCCGTCAGTTTGCCCAAGGTCGTGCGTCTGTCCCCTATGTACAAATCCCTGTGTCGCCACCTGGGGTGGCCACTGCCCAACACAAAATGGAAGATTGCAAGGAATGCAGGGAAAATGGACATCTTGTAAAGCAAGCAGCTTGCAAAGCGCTTGTATATTTGGACTGCTGCAGAAACCAGTTTTGACTGTTGCAGAAACCAGACAGCACTGTGAAAAGAAACCAGTTAACATACGAATGAGCCGATACCAGGCAATCCCCAGATACAATGGAAACAAGTTAAACACAGATCGATACATTGAATTGAAGGCCAGACCTTTCGGCGCCAGAGAAGCCCAAAACAATAAGTCCCAAGAACCGCTCCAGTGACCGAGGAACTGCCCCATTATTGGGGGATTCAAACATAATCGATTGGGAAGAGACCCAATCGACTTCAAGCTCAAAGGGGCACGGATCCCCTGGGACCTATAAAAGACAGGTCCCACACATGGTTCAGTCTTCTGATCCAGCCCTTCTCTCTCTTTGACCAACACTCCTCCGTGGACCAGCACCTCAACCAGCTTTTGCCAAGAAGATCTTGAACGAAAGAGAGGAGAGGGTTCGGACAGCAGCCGCCAACAAGTAAGTGCCTCACAACGATCGCTACCAGAGATAGGCACTCCTGACCCCTTTTAACTTATACCAACCAGAAGTCTGCAGACCAGAGCAGAGCAAGAGGCCTTGTTCCCTGACCCAGCAGTTCCTTCCAGATAAGTATTAGTTTATTTAGCGGTAGGAATAAGTTTAATCCTTTTAGCGTCTGCATGGGTAGTTATTATAATTGTATTATAATAAACTCAGTTGTTTGGACTTACTAATTGGTGTATGGTTTTATTGCTTTGAACTTCACCTTGACCTTATGGCGGTGTCTTAACGACACCTGGCGACTCCAGAGCTAAGTAAAGAAACAGAGCCAAATTGAGTGTTAAGCACACTCACCCAGAACGACCAACACCTGACTGCTAGTGTCCCCCCATCCTGTCTCCATCTTTTAAAGGTGGCGTCGAACATCGCTGGTGGGAATCAGTGATTGCCGCAGATGGGGCCATGGGAGACATCTCGGTTAGACCGAATGTTGCCACATTTGGTTCCACATCTTTAGCGTGGCTACCACCACTGGACAGAATGTGTATTTCATCGGGGGTGGGAGCGCTGTTGTGGCAAGGGCCCAGAGGGTCGTTCACTTGCAGGACTCCTCCAACCTCACTTATTCCATGTTGGGTTCACATATCCATCGTATCACCCTCTCTGCCATAGCTGCCCAGTGGTAGTATTGAAGATTCGGCAGGGCCAGACCGCCCATATTTTTCCCCCTTTGCAGTGTCGATTTCGAGATCCTTAGTTCTTAACTCCCTGCACAAACACCATACTCAATGTCTATATTATGGAAAAAGGCCTTGGGGATGAAGATCAGTATGGATCTAAACAGGAAGAGGAACCTCGGCAGTATGTTCATTTTGATCGTCTGCAACTCTCTCCGCCAGGGAAAGCAGGAGTGCATCCCATCTCTGTAGGTCCTTTTTAACTTCCTCCACCAGACTGATCAGATTACACTTGTGGATCCATGTCCAGCCATGGGCTATCTGGATCCTCAGGTAGCAGAATTTGTTTTGGGCTAATTTGAACGGTAGTCCCTCCATCTCTGTCCTTCCCCTGCTTGGGTTCACCGGGAATGCCTTGCTCTTGTCCAGGTTGCGTTTATAGCCCGAGGAGGCTCCGACCTTATCCAGGAGCTACATGATTGCTTTCAGACCATTCTGTGGGTCCGAGACATAGAGGGGCAGTTCATCCGTACAGAGTGAAATTCTGTGCTCTCTGCCTCCTCTTTGAATGTCCTTCCAGCTTTTTGTGTCTTACAGAGTGAACGCCAAAGGTTCAATTGCCAGGGCAAACAGGAACGGGGACAGTGGGCACCCCTGCCTTGTGTCTCTGTGCACTGTGCAGCTGCAAGTATTCAGAGCTGGTTGTGTTGGTCCGCACGCTCGCCTTGGGGGCGTTGTACAGGACTTTCACTCTTGAGTTGAAACCCGCACCTAGCCCACTCCAGTATCTCAAAGAGATACTTCCACTCGACTCTATCAAAAGCCTTTTAAGTCCAGGGATTGCGTTCCCCACATTGTATAGATTCTGACAAAAGGTCACTAACATTTTTAAATGTGACCCAGCATAGACTTAATGGGATAATTCCTCTCGAAGCCTCCTCTCGAAGGCGTTCCCATGTTTTAAAGAAAGCAATTTGCATCGTCATTGTTTTTATATACAGAAGAGCAAATACTCATTGCCGTAGATTGTAGGACATGATTCTCACTATCACCTTCTGCTGTCCCTCAATTCGAGGATGACATCTACTCAGGGTAGTGAGTTTCTGCCATGGATCTCCATATGACGGACCAGGCAGATTCTCGACTAGCAGATTTTGAGCACGTGGGGGAAGATATCCCGTATAGTACTGGAATCTGAAGTGTGGAATTTGCTCTGTTTCTTCCCTTTTAAGTTGCTGGTCTCCCTCATCATTTAGATACTGTGACTCAGAGTGATGCAGCTTTAGGGACAGGTTGATGCCATTTTCAACGATTGGCAGCAAGCTCCTCCCAGTCAATGCTGCCATGCTTCGAGGAGAGCTTCAGAACGTTGTTCAAGTATTTTCCTTGTCCTCCCCTGGAATGCTGTTCATTTAAGAATTGAGACGTGGTGGGGGAGATACTTTTCAGCCATCCAGACAAGATCCTTCAGTTGATTTTGCAGGAATTCTGCTGGAAAACATGTGGAACTGGCTTCAAGAAATACACGAGAATTCGTTCCACTCACCTCTCATTGAATTCAGAGGGTGTGGTCGGGACACTACTGATGGAATTTCTCTAGCACTCAGTATCACTAATACACAGTCCAGGTCTCACTGCAGTACATGAGTTTGGGGATGAAAACTGCTCTGTACAGCGAGGATGCGGTGTTGTCAAACACACTGCCATAGTTTGTAGAAGGCTGAGCTGATGCAACTGATCAGGTGTTGGAACTCCTAGTCAATGGTGACCTTTTGATAGAGGTGGCTGCCAAGGTTTAGGAAGTGCTCAACATATTCAAGGGTTTCTCCTTCAACATTTAGTACGTGGAACATTTGACGAGCTGTGGGTTGATACGCGAGAGGTTGAACTCTGCAAACTAAAAGCAAAGAGCAGAAGCTGGAAACACTTGCCACTGGCCGCATGGTGGCACAGTGATTAGCACTGCTGCCTCACAGCTACAGGGACCTGGGTTTAATTCCGGCCTCAGGTGACTGTCTGTGAGGAGCTTCCACTTTCTCCCAGTATCTGTGTGGGTTTCCTCTGGGTGCTCTGGTTTGCTCCCACTTTCCAAAGATGTGCAGGTTAGGTGAATTGGCCATGATAGAATTGCCCCTTAGTGTCCAAAAAAGGTTAGGTTGGGTTACTGGGATAGGGTGAAGGCGTGGGCTTAAGTGGGGTACTCTTTTGAAGGGCCGATGCAGACTCAATGGGCCAAATGGCCTCCTTCTGCACTGTAAATACTATGATTCTATGAGCATCAACTATGAAGAGAAGGACATACATGAGAGTGGCATGGTAGCATAGTGGTTAGTAATGTTGCTTCACAGCGCCAGGATCCCAGGTTAGATTCCCGGCATGGGTCACTGACTGCGGAGTTTGAACGTTCACCCCGTGTCTGCGTGGGTTTCCTCCCACAATTCCTGAAAGACGAGCTGTTAGGTGAATTGGACAGCTTTGGTGTTTAATCGTGCACTGCAACAGTACCCAAGAGCACAGAAGTGTTACATTACCAAAACTTAAACTAAACTAACATCATATTGCAGTGCTAGAGTGAACTTCCCTGTAGGAATTGCTGTGCTTCAACTTAGATATTAAAAGAAAGATCTTGTCAGATAAACATTTAGGTTTGCAGAGTTGTGTTAGAATGCTCTTTGGAGAAAGAAAAGAATCAATTCCCAATTTCGAAAAACAAAGTTCCATAACTTGCCATTTTGATCCAGCTGAAGGCAGCTCAAGCCACTAGATCAAAACATTCTTAGTTACTACTACACCGAAGACAAGGATGTTAAATCACAAAATACTTTTAGTGTACAAGGAAATTTCTTTATCCCAAGATTAATGCCACCCCCGCACACCCACACGAGATATACAAATCGAAGGAAGAGGCGACAGTAGAGGAGCTGAAAACGAAGTGGGAGGGGGAACTGGGGGAACAGATCGAAGACGGGACATGGGCTGATGCCCTGGAGAGGGTAAATTCTTCCTCCTCGTGTGCGCGGCTTAGCCTCATCCAATTCAAGGTGCTGCATAGGGCCCACATGACTGGGACGAGGATGAGTAGGTTCTTTGGGGGTGAAGATAGGTGTGCCAGGTGCTCGGGGAGTCCAGCGAACCATGCCCATACGTTCTGGGCATGCCCGGCATTGGAGGAGTTCTGGAAGGGGGTGGCGAGGACGGTGTCGAGGGTGGTGGGATCCAGGGTCAAGCCAGGATGGGGACTCGCGATCTTTGGGGTTGGGGTAGAGCCGGGAGTGCAGGAGGCGAAAGAGGCCGGTGTGCTGGCCTTTGCGTCCCTAGTAGCCCGGCGAAGGATTTTGCTACAGTGGAAGGACGCGACGCCCCCAAGCGTGGAGACCTGGATCAATGACATGGCGGGCTTCATTAAGCTTGAGAAGGTTAAATTCGCCCTGAGAGGATCGGGGCAAGGGCTCTTTAAACGGTGGCAACCTTTCCTCGACTTTCTGGCTCAACGATAGGGTACTGGGACAGTAGCAGCAGCAACCCGGGGGGAGGGGGTGGGACGTTGATTGTGTTAGCTTATTTTATTTAAATTTGATTTATCTAATTTTAATTTATGGTTAAGTTCTCTTGTTTGGGGGGGGGGGGGTGGGGGTATGTGATACATGTGATGTTACGGTATGGGGGGAATTGTGGGTGTTATGGGGCTGTTAGTTGCATATTACTGCTTTTTGCTATACTTTTTGTTATATTTTCTGTAAAAAATTCCAATAAAAATTATTTAAAAAAAAAAGATATACAAATCTACTCACCGTCTCTCAATCTCTTATTTTCTTTTCTCAGTCGAGCAGGCCAATCTAATGGAATGGTAGTCTCGGATAACAGCTTCAATTTTTCAATTGTGTCGCTTTCTGAAGGTGAGCTGTCTCTTTTAGCCTCCCTTCTGCTGCCCTTCAACACATCTCGAAGGGTACGATTAAAGACGCCCATAGAAGGAGCAACTTTCGTTGGCCGTTTCCCTGGAGTCTGGCTGTTCTTGAACCCTGTTGCTTGTTCTTTAGCAGCACTGTATTCAAACTGGAATGGTGATCTGTCTCGCTTGTCTTTCCTTTTCATCCCCTTCTTCGGCGTCAACTGTTCCTCCTCCGCTTCATGCTTCGAAGTGTGTCCGATCTTTGCTGTTGTTCCAATGCTCCCCACTGCACTGCGTCTCGCATCATATGTCAACGGAGGGCTGATATCGGTCACTCCAAAGACTGGCATGTTTTCTTCGCCAGCGACTTTTTTGTTTGTTGCAGAGTAATCCAGGGCGACAGCTAAACTTGGTTGAGAAAAGGTATATGAGGCTGAAATGTTACTGGGGGCCGGTTGCGGGAAACGTAAGTTTCCGGGAGGACTGTTCTTAGTCACTGGCTGCGAGAAGCTAAAGGTATCTGGCAAACTAACAGTCGCCGTTGGCCGAGATAACCTGAACGGGCTGGAAGAAGTTGGTTGGGAGAAACTGAACGATGGGCCACTCATAGTGGCAGCTTTATTCTGTGATGTGGTGAAAACGCCCGCTTCTCCGCTGCTCAAAGGCTGGGAGAAGTTAAATGAGGGAAGTTTATTTGATGATATGTTCGTTTCCTGACTGCCAACATACGATCGCTGGACGTCCGGATTCCCGAACCCTTTGAAGTTTGGTTCAGGATGTCCAAAGCGTCCGCTCGTTGGGGCACCAAAGTTTACAGAACTTGAGAATGTGCCGAAAGGCTTAAAACTGAAGGGTTGACTCGGTACAGGAGGGCCAGAACCGTGGGCTGCTGAAGCCACCTGGTGTCCAAACACAACAGGAGACTCTCCGACTTCACCCGCTTGCCGGAAGGGAGGATCCTGCTGGGCATGAAACACTGGGAAGCTGTTATCAACTTTCTGAAAGAGAGCAGGGGGCAGCTTGCCCGCTGGATCCATGAATGTGGATGAACAAGGGTCGCCTGGGGCCGTTAATCTCCAAAAACTCCGGCAGTTGGCACCAAAAGCCCCGCTTTGCCGCACCTGCTTCGAACTTCCAGCATCAATTCACCTTTGCCCTAATAAACTCATACCTGTACATTTGGATTTTTAAAAATCCTGCAGTCCAACAACAGGCCTCAGTCGAGCGACGCCATTACCGCCAAACATAAATACTGCCCGCCTCCGGGTCCGGCCGCGTCAACCTTCCGTTCCGGTCAACCCCGAACAAACAGGGCGATGCACCCACTGTCACTTCCGGTCCCGCGGGTTGTCATGACGCTGATGATCAGGAACCTGCAGAGAGCGGTGCCGCTCCGCAGGGCCCGGCTGAGACGTGATTCTCAGACCCTGCGACAGGTCCTGGGTCTCACACGGTTCGACCTGGCCCTGATCTGCGTGGATGACCAGCGAATACAGGCCTTGAACGGACGCTACAGGGGGCAAGAGACGGCCACGGATGTGCTGTCTTTCCCTTTCCATCAGGTAATGCAAACTCTGAGCTGCCAGCGAGTGGAGGATGAAACCCTACCCAGTTGTGAATAAAGTCCCACGACCTGAAACGTTAACTCTGTTTCTCATTCCACAGATGCGGCCACTGCTGAATGTTTCAGCATCTTCTGTTATTATTCCCTATGATTGGAATTCCCAGATCTCTAATTGTGTGATTATATAACACGGAGAGCCAGTTTGAGTTTACTTTGATAGAAATTTACAACGGCATTCAGATTTGAACATTTCAATTGTTGTTGATTGATACTGATGGAATAGCACAGAGATCCTGCCAGCTTTTTGGGTCCTCGCCATCATGTTAGTCTGCCCCAAACTTCCATTTCCGCACAAGTGAGACAAGAAGTTTTCCAGCCTCCAGATTGTCGGAGAACTGATGGACGATCCAAGAAGAGCATGGAAGATCTCATGGAAGTCCCGATGTGCTGACCTCTTGTGGGAATTATCTGGGAAGTTTGAACTTCCGAAGGGCAATTCACCTGCTCCTAAATTAGGGTGGACACTTCAGATAGTTGCAACATACTTAATCTGAATAGTTTCCCAGGAAATGTAAGACATGAAAAACCTGAATCTACCGCCTAGGTTATAACTGACCCTCCAACTCTGCTTGCCCCCTGGCCATCCTCTGACCCCACGACTACTCCTGATCTGACCTGACGCACAATTGGACCATTTTTCCCAACTACCCACCCTGTTCTGTCACCCTTCCCAGCTACCAGCCTACTCACCTGCCACCTCACTCCTAACTACTTAGCTCACACACCTATCCACCCTAACATCTGGCCATTCACTCATTCAGCCACTCAGTAACATTAATCCACTCACTAGCATACTGGACATTTAAACGTACCTGACCTCGTGCCCTAAAAAGGTTTGCCTTCCTCGCAACACCCCAGCGCTATGATGAAGCCTTTCGAGGGACCCTTTGCTCTGCACTTGTGTAGAAGTGTAGAAGCCAGAAATGCAGAATATTATATAAGCACAGAAAATTTTAATTGGAGCAGCAATCTGATAATAATTGACACTCCTTGGAGGGTCTGGGGCACAGGAACCAAAACTGTTGACAAAGTGCTTCAGAAACAATACATTATTGTTAAAGTACAGCAGTCCTAATTAACACTGTTCACTACATCTTGACAAAGGACTGTGTTGATTTTTTAAAATTACATACTTGCTAGATTTGGGCTGGAATCTTATAATTCCATCCAAATATCCAATGAATGTAATATCCTAATTGAGGGCCGTGCACTCCTCAATAACACCTGAGGAGTGAGAAAAATTTTATTTTTATTGGCTCAAGTGAAGCAGCAGTGGTTCTGCCATGACGCACAAGAATATTGTGGGCTGCTGCCATGCAATCCCTCCAAACTATCGTCTACATGCAGGGATGATCTGCAGATTGATCAATATTGTGCCCTGTTCAGAACTGATGAGCGCAATGAAACATGTTGGATGTGAAGCTCATTATACATAATTTCATAAAATCAGAGAATGGGTTACAGCACAGAAGGAGGCCATTCAGCCCTTCATGTCTGTCCTGAATCTCAGCAAGAGCAGTTAACCTACTGCCAGCTCCCTACCTTTTCTCTGCAGCCCTGCAATTTTTTTATCTTCAGATAATGATCCAATTCTATTTTGAGAGCCATGATTGAATCTGCCACTAAAACACTTTTGAGACAGTGCATTCCAGATCCTAACCCATTCTGTAAAAAAAAAAGAATCTTGTATCACTGTTGCTTCTTTTGCCTTAAACCTGTGACCACCTGTTCTCAATCTTTCCACCGACATGAACAGTTTCTCCCTGTGCAGCCTGCTGATAATTTTGAACACCTCCATCAAATCTCCTCTGAACCATCTCTTCTCCAAAGATAACATCCCCAGCTTCTTCAGTCTGTCCAAGTAGCTGAAGTTCCCCATCCATGAACCATTCTCATAAATCTTCTGTGTCCTGTCTAATGTTTTCTCATTCTTCCAAAATTGCGGTGCCCCGAACTGAATGCAGTACTCCAGTTGAGGCTGAACTGTGTTTTATTCAGCTATAACTTTCTTTGTTCATAATCTTCGTCCATTGCTAATTAAAAGCCCCCCAATGTAATTTCTACTTACTGGCTGATCAAGGCTGTGAATGATTCACTACTTTTGCTACCTTTTGGCCAGTGTAGTTTATTACAATCTGTTGATTTAAATTCATTATTGCTGAAAAAGGGGAATTATGCAGTAATTCAAATTAGCTAATTTCAATAAAGCAGCACAAGATTTGAATTGACAAATAGATTATTATTTTTTTTTTTAAATAATTTTTATTGAAATTTTTGAAAAATGTATAACAACAAAACAATAATAATAACAATAATAAACACCCCCCGGACCCGTAACAACGCATATAACGAGCCCCCCAACCCCCCCTCAAACCCGATGAACAACAAAATAAAGTAAAAATAAATTAAATTAACATAAACAATACCCCCCCCCCCCCCGGGTTGCCGCTGCTGCTGACATGTCATTGATCCAGGTCTCCATGCTTGGGGGTCTTGCATCTTTCCATTGCAACAAGATCCTCCGCCGGGCTACTAGGGACGCAAAGGCCAAAACACCAGCCTCTTTTGCCTCCTGCACTCCCGGCTCCACCCCAACTCCAAATATCGCGAGTCCCCAGCCTGGCTTGACCCTGGACCCTACCACGCTCGACACCGTCCTCGCCACCCCCTGCCAGAATTCCCCAGTGCCGGGCATGCCCAAAACATATGGGCATGGTTCGCTGGGCTCCCCGAACACCTCATGCACCTGTCCTCACCCCCAAAAAACCTGCTCATCCTCGTCCCGGACATATGAACCCTGTGCAGTACCTTGAACTGGATAAGGCCAAGCCTCGCACATGAAGCGGAGGAGTTCACCCTCTCCAGGGCGTTCGCCCATGTCCCCTCCTCAATCTGCTCCCCCAGCTCCACTTCCCACTTAGCCTTCAGCTCCTCTACCGACGCCTCCTCCACCTCCTGCATCACCTGGTAGATGTCAGACACCTTCCCATCCCCGACCCACACCCCCGAAAGCTCCCTATCCCTTACCCCCTGCGGGGGCAGCAAAGGGAACCCCTCCACCTGCCGCCTAGCAAACGCCTTGACCTGAAGGTACCTGAACATATTCCCCGGGGGGAGCTCAAACTTCTCCTCCAGCTCACCCAGGCTCGCAAACCTCCCGTCAATGAACAGGTCTCCCAACTTCCTTATGCCCGCCCTGTGCCACCCCAGGAACCCGCCATCAATGTTCCCTGGGACAAACCGGTGGTTCCCCCGCAGCGGGGCCTCCACCGAGCCCCCCACTTCCCCCCTGTGTCGCCTCAACTGCCCTCAAATCTTGAGGGTAGCCGCCACCACCGGACTCATAGTGTACCTCGTTGGAGGGAGCGGCAACGGCGCCGTTACCAGTGCCTTCAGGCTCGTGCCTCCACAGGACGCCATCTCCATCCGTTTCCATGCTGCCCCCTCCCCATCCATTACCCACTTGCGTACCGTCGAGACATTAGCCGCCCAATAGTACCCAGAGAGGTTGGGCAGCGCCAGCCAGCGCCGGCTCTAGGGTTGCTGGCGCCCCGGGCAAGCTGAACTTTGGCGCCCTTGGGGGGCGAGGGGGGGGGCGGACGCGGGGGGCGGACCCGAGGGCGGGGCGGGGGGGCGGACCCGAGAGGGGGGCGGACACGCGGGGGGGCGGACCCGAGGGCGGGGAGGGGCGGGGGGGCGGACCCGAGGGCGGGGTAGGGGGGCGGACCGAGCCGGGGGGCCGTCCTGGGGGCGGGCGGCCACTGCGCATGCGCTGGTTGGCACCGGCCCAACTGCGCATGCGCGGGACCCGAGTCTCTGGCGCCCCCGAGCACATGGCGCCCCGGGCAGTCGCCCGAGTTGCCGGTGCCTTGAGCCGGCCCTGGCGCCAGCCCCCCTCTATCCCTGCCCCGCTCCAAAAAGACCCTCCTCACCCTCGGAGTCCCGTGCGCCCAAACAAATCCCGTGACGCTGCTGTTCACCCTCCCAAAAAAGGCCCTCGGAATAAGAATGGGGAGGCACTGGAACAAAAACAAAAACCTCGGGAGCACCGTCATTTTAACAGACTGTACTCTACCCGCCAACGACAGGGGCAGCATGTCCCACCTTTTAAACTCCTCCTCCATCTGCTCCACCAACCTAGTAAAATTAAGCTTATGCAAAGTCCCCCAACTCCTAGCCACCTGAACCCCCAGGTACCTAAACCTCCTCACTGCCCTTTTTAGCGGGAGCCTTCCAATCCCCTCCTCCTGATCACCCGGGTGTACAACAAACATCTCGCTCTTGCCCAGGTTCAACTTGTAGCCCGAGAAACTCCCAAACTCAGCAAGAATCTCCATCACCTCCGGCATTCCCCCCACCGGGTCTGCTACATACAGCAACAAGTCATCTGCATAAAGTGACACTCGGTGCTCCTCCCCACCCCGCACCAGACTCCTCCACCTCCCCGACTCCCTTAGCGCCATGGCCAGAGGCTCAATTGCCAATGCAAAAAGCAAGGGGGACAGGGGGCACCCCTGCCTCGTCCCACGGTAGAGCCTGAAGTACTCGGACCTCCTCCCATTTGTCACTACACTCGCCATCGGGGCCTCGTACAGCAACCTCACCCATTTAATAAACCCCTCCCCAAATCCGAACCTCTCTAACACCTCCCACAAGTACCCCCACTCAACCCTATCAAAGGCCTTATCCGCATCTAATGCCACCACAATCTCCGCCTCTCCTTCTGCCGCCGGCATCATTATCACATTTAGCAGCCTTCGCACGTTAGTGTTCAGCTGCCTCCCCTTCACAAAACCCGTCTGATCTTCATGTATCACCCCCGGCACACAGTCCTCTATTCTAGTGGCCAAGACCTTCGCCAGCAACTTGGCGTCTACGTTCAACAGTGAAATTGGCCTATATGATCCACACTGCAGGGGGTCCTTATCTCGCTTCAGGATCAGGGAAATCAGCGCCCATGACATCGTTGGGGGCAAAACTCCCCCCTCCCATGCCTCGTTAAAGGTCCGAACCAGCAGGGGGCCCAACAGGTCCGCATATTTTTTATAAAATTCAACCGGGAACCCATCCGGTCCCGGCGCCTTCCCCGATTGCATGTGACCAATCCCTCTAACCAGCTCCTCCAACTCGATCGGTGCCCCCAGTCCCTCCACCTGCTCCTCCTGCACCCTTGGAAATCGCAGCCTGTTCAAAAAGCTCTCCATTCCCCCCACCACCACCGGCGGCTCCGACCGGTACAGTTCCCTGTAGAAGTCCCTGAAGACCCCCATTGACCTCTACCCCCTTCCACACCACATTCCCACCCCGATCCTTCACTCCACCAAACTCCCTAGCCGCGTCCAACTTGCGGAGCTGATGTGCCAGCATCCTGTTCGCCTTCTCTCCATATTCATAGACCGCTCCCTGCGCCTTCCTCCACTGTGTCCGCCTTTCTGGTGGTCAGTAAATCAAACTTAGCCTGCAGGCTACGCCGCTCCCCCAACAATCCCCCAACAGCTCCCCCACCAGTCTCTCCCTCTCCCTCCCCTCCCCCCTCTCCCTATGGGCTCGGATGGAGATCAGCTCCCCCCCTAATCACTGCCTTCAGAGCCTCCCACACCATCCCCACCCGGACCTCCCCAGTATCATTGGCCTCGGGGTACCTCTCAATACATCCCCGGACCCTCCTACACACCTCCTCATCAGCCAACAACTCCACGTCCAAACGCCAAAGCGGGCACTGGTCCCGCACCTCCCCCATCTCCAGATCCACCCAATGCGGAGCATGGTCCGAAATCGCTATAGCCGAATATTAGGCATCCTCCACCCTCGGGACCAGCCCCCTACTCAGGACAAAAAAATCAATGCGGGAATAAACCCTGTGCACGTGGGAGAAAAAAAGAGTACTCCCGAGCCCTTGGCCTCCCAAACCTCCAGGGATCCACCCCTCCCATCTGGTCCATAAACCCCCTCAGCACCTTGGCCGCCGCCGGCCTCCTACCTGTCCTAGAACTAGAACAATCCAGTGGGGGATCCAGCACCGTATTGAAGTCCCCCCCCCCATGATCAGGCCCCCCCGCCTCCAGGTCAGGAATGCGGCCCAACATACGCCTCATGAAACCAGCGTCATCCCAATTTGGGGCATATACATTTACCAACACCATCCTCTCCCCCTGCAGCTTACCGCTCACCATCACATATCTACCGCCACTATCAGCCACCACCTCAGACGCCTCAAACGCCACCCTCTTCCCCACCAGGATCGCCACCCCCCGGTTCTTCGCGTCGAGGCCTGAATGGAAAACCTGCTCCACCCACCCCTTCCTCAGACGAACCTGGTCCGCCACCTTCAGGTGAGTCTCCTGAAGCATGGCCATGTCCGCCTTCAGCCCCTTCAGATGCGAAAACACCCGAGCCCGTTTAACAGGCCCATTCAACCCCCTCAACGTTCCACGTGATCAGCCGGATCAGGGGGCACCCCGCCCCCCTCCCCCGCCGACTAACTATAGCCCATCGACTACTCGTCCCTGGCTAGCACCCCCCACTCGGCCCATTTCCCATGGCGATAGAACCTCATCCCGACCCCCCCGACCCGCACCAGCTCCTCCCTGGCCAATCCAGCAGCAACCCGGTATCCCCCCCACCCCCCAAGGCTAGGACCCCTCCTAGCCGCGACACTCCCTCCATAGTACACCCCTGAGCCAGCTGACTTCTGCTGACCCCGGCAGCTCCCGCCCTAACTCCGACCCCGCCCGATATGGGGTCACCCCCCCTGCAGCAGCTCCTTGGCACCGCTCCAGCGCGGGGAAACGGAACTGATATCCACGCCCCTTGCCTCCAGCTCCACGTCCCGCGGCGCGGGAAACCAGAGGAAAGCCCGCGCTTTCACACTGCCCTACCCCACCCCCTCAACGCAGCTCCCAAATAGCAGTCCCAATCCATCCACCAACCCCGTACAAAAAAAACAGACCACCAACACCCCCCTTAAAACACAAAACCATAACCAACACCATCCGAAAGCAGAAAAAAAAAACAATAGCTAGCAACAGCATAAACAGTGATACAAAAAACCCCCACAGTCCCCAATCCCTAGTTCGAGTCCAGCTTTTCAGCCTGCACAAAGGCCCACGCCTCCTCCGGGGACTCAAAATAGTGATGCCGATCCTTGTAGGTGACCCACAAGCGCGCAGGCGGCAGCATGCCGAATTTCACCTGCCTGCTGTGGAGCACCGCCTTCGTCCGGTTGAACCCGGCCCTCCGCTTAGCCACCTCCACGCTCCAGTCCTGGTAGATGCGCACTACCGAATTCTCCCATTTGCTGCTCCTCACCCTCTTGGCCCATCGCAGCACATACTCCTGGTCACTGAACCGATGGAACCGCACCAGCACCCGCCCACGGGGGTTCATTCGCCTTAGGCCTCCTGGCCAGTACTCTGTGGGCCCCCTCCAGCTCCAGGGGCAGATGGAAAGATCCTGCCCCCACCAGTGAGTTCAGCGTCACGGCCACATAAGCCAGCAGGTCCGACCCCTCCGCGAGGCCCAGGATCAGCAAGTTCTTCCTCCTCGACCAAAACTCCATCTCCTGAAAATGATCTTGCCACTTTTTGTGGAGCGCCTCGTGCATCTCCACCTTCCCCACGAGGGCTGAGACCTCATCCTCGTGCTCAGAGGCCTGCTGCTGCAACTCACGGATCGCTGCTCCCTGGGTTGTCTGGGTCTCCAGCAGCTTACTTGTAGTAACTTTCAAAGAGTCCAGCAACTCCACTTTCAGCTCCGTAAAGTAGCGCAGAAGGGCCGCCTGCTGCCCCTGCGCCCACTGCCTCCACTCCTCGGGGGCTCCACCAGCCGCCATTTTGTCCACCTTCCCCCGTTTTTCCAGGGGAGCTGCTGCCGTTTTTTTCCTCGCCCCACTCCGGGTCCACACCATAAATCCCGGGGGATAAATCCCAGACCCCTTCACACACCGGGAATCGTTGAATCAGCGCCGTTTGGGGCCCTTAAAAGAGCCCACAAGTCCTACGAAAGCGGGAGGTGCCAAATGTGCGGCTTTGCTCCGCATTGCCGCCACCGGAAGTCCCGACAAATAGATTATTGTCCCAAAACCTGCAGTAGGAAGCTGACCACAACCATATTGCTAGCCAGATATAGATTTTCTCATTTTTATAAATATTCACAGCGGGTGTTGCTGGCAAGACCAGCAGTTATTGCTCATCTTTAATTAGTGTATCCCCCTATGCCTGCTGTCCCTTTCCTTCAAGATGGATGGCTTTGGGAGGTGCTTCTGAAGAAGCTTTGGCGAGTTACTGCAGTGTATTCTGGAAATGGTACACCCTGCAGCCATGGTATTCAGATGGCGGAGAGAGTGGATGTTTAAGCCAGTGAAAGGAATACTAATCAACTACCTTGCATTGTCCTGGATGGTGTCAAACCTTTGAGTGTTTTTAGAGCTTCACCCATCCAGTTAAGTGGAGAGTATTCCACTACACCTCTGACTTGTGCCTTGAAGGTGGTGGACAGGCTTTGGGGGTCAGGCGGTAAGTAACTTGCTGCAGAATACCTGGACTTGCTGCAGAATGCCTGGACTTGCTGCAGAATGCCTGGGCTTGCTGCAGAATACCTGGGCTTGCTGCAGAATACCTGGACTTGCTGCAGAATGCCTGGGCTTGCTGCAGAATGCCTGGACTTGCTGCAGAATGCCTGGGCTTGCTGCAGAATATCTGGGCTTGCTGCAGAATGCCTGGGTTTGCTGCAGAATACCTGGGCTTGCTGCAGAATACCTGGACTTGCTGCAGAATGCCTGGACTTGCTGCAGAATGCCTGGGCTTGCTGCAGAATACCTGGACTTGCTGCAGAATGCCTGGGCTTGCTGCAGAATGCCTGGGCTTTCTGCAAGCTCCGGGTGCTCCGGTTTCCTCCCACAGTCCAAAGATGTGCGGGTTAGGTGGATTGGCCATGCTAAATTGCCCGTAGTGTAAGGTTAATGGGGGGATTGTTGGGTTACGGGTATACGGGTTACGTGGGTTTAAGTGGGGTGATCATTGTTCGGCACAACATCGAGGGCCGAAGGGCCTGTTCTGTGCTGTACTGTTCTATGTTCTAATACCTGGGCTTGCTGCAGAATGCCTGGGCTTGCTGCAGGATACCTGGACTTGCAGAATGCCTGGGCTTGCTGCAGAATATCTGGACTTGCTGCAGAATGCCTGGGCTTGCTGCAGAATACCTGGGCTTGCTGCAGAATACCTGGACTTGCTGCAGAATGCCTGGGCTTGCTGCAGAATACCTGGGCTTGCTGCAGAATGCCTGGGCTTGCTGCAGAATGCCTGGACTTGCTGCAGAATGCCTGGACTTGCTGCAGAATGCCTGGGCTTGCTGCAGAATGCCTGGGCTTGCTGCAGAATGCCTGGGCTTTCTGCAAGCTCCGGGTGCTCCGGTTTCCTCCCACAGTCCAAAGATGTGCGGGTTAGGTGGATTGGCCATGCTAAATTGCCCGTAGTGTAAGGTTAATGGGGGGATTGTTGGGTTACGGGTATACGGGTTACGTGGGTTTAAGTGGGGTGATCATTGTTCGGCACAACATCGAGGGCCGAAGGGCCTGTTCTGTGCTGTACTGTTCTATGTTCTATGTTCTAATACCTGGGCTTGCTGCAGAATGCCTGGGCTTGCTGCAGAATGCCTGGGCTTGCTGCAGAATGCCTGGGCTTGCTGCAGAATGCCTGGGCTTTCTGCAGAATACCTGGACTTGCTGCAGAATACCTGGGCTTGCTGCAGAATGCCTGGGCTTGCTGCAGAATGCCTGGGCTTGCTGCAGAATGCCTGGGCTTGCTGCAGAATATCTGGACTTGCTGCAGAATACCTGGGCTTGCTGCAGAATGCCTGGGCTTGCTGCAGAATGCCTGGGCTTGCTGCAGAATACCTGGGCTTTCTGCAGAATACCTGGGCTTGCTGCAGAATGCCTGGGCTTGCTGCAGGATACCTGGACTTGCAGAATGCCTGGGCTTGCTGCAGAATATCTGGGCTTGCTGCAGAATGCCTGGGTTTGCTGCAGAATGCCTGGGCTTGCTGCAGAATACCTGGGCTTGCTGCGGAATACCTGGGCTTGCTGCAGAATGCTTGGGCTTGCTGCAGAATGCCTGGGCTTGCTGCAGAATACCTGGGCTTGCTGCGGAATGCCTGGGCTTGCTGCAGAATGCCTGGGCTTGCTGCAGAATGCCTGGGCTTGCTGCAGAATACCTGGGCTTGCTGCAGAATGCTTGGGCTTGCTGCAGAATACCTGGCCACTGCCATGCTTTTTAGTTGCAGTATTTTTATGGATGGTCTTGTTAAGTTTCTGGCCAACAGTGACAGGATATGAATGATGGTGGATTCAATGATAGAAATGCTGTTGAATGTCAAGAGTAGATGGTTAAACTATCTCTTGTTGGATATGATCATTGCCTGATTACCTGCTATGTATAAACTGATGCTTTGTCTCAGTCTTGCTACATGTGGGCATGGATTGCTTAATTATTTGAGGAATTATGAAAAGAAATGAAATGAAAATGAAATGAAAATTGCTTATTGTCACGAGTAGGCTTCAATGATGTTACTGTGAAAAGCCCCTAGTCGCCACATTCCGGCGCCTGTCTGGGGAGGCTGGTACGGGAATCGAACCGTGCTGCTGGCCTGCTTGGTCTGCTTTAAAAGCCAGCGATTTAGCCTGGTGAGCATTGCAATCATCAACAAACAGCCTCACTTCATAATGAAAGAAACGTCATTGGTGAAGCACATGAGAGTAAATGGATGGATAAGTCATTCTATCTTTTTTTCAGGATCTGAGAGTCGGCGATATTCCCAAACCTCTATACCAGGATGAGTATAACCTTGGAGACATCTTCCTAGGAGTGGAATATATCTATAGACAAAGCCAAATACAAAGGCAAGACTTCTACAGTGTGCTAACCGTATGTATCAACGTAAGTTTGCAGGGAAATTTACTTGTCCTTTGAAAGGGACCATGAAATAATTACATTTAATAACTCATGGGAGAGATTGCGCTGATCTGCAGTTAATGATCTTAGAAACATTAATGGTCCTGTGAAACGGGATGGGAGTGAAATTGATTTTTCGCAAAAGCACAAATGGGAAATAATAATTTGGGAGCCTGTTTTATACCATACCCATGGTGGAAAAACAAGTGTGTGTAAAATGAACACTCTATTTACAATTTCCCTTTTTTATTTTTGCCGTTTAAAGTACCCAATTATTTTTCTCCAATTAAAGGGCATTTTGGCATGGCCAATCCACCTACCCTGCACATCTTTGGGCCGTGGGGGTGAGACCCATGCAGACACTATTGGTTGACATTAGAATGTAACACCGCTGTTTAAGAAGGGAGGGAGGCAGAAGATGGGAAATTATACGCCTGTTAGTCTGACTTTGGTTATTGGTAAGATTTTAGAGTCCATGATTAAAGAAGAGATTGCAGAGTACTTGGAAGTGCATGATAAAATAGGTCTGAATCAGCATGGCTTTGGGAAGGTCACGTCAGACAAATCTGTTGATGAATCCAACATTCCAAGGATGCACGTGCGTCGTCACAGGGCCATGTTGCGGAACCATAAGGGCAATCTTTGAGGAGGTAACAAGGAAGTTAGACAAAGGAGAACCAGTGGACGTGATTTATTTAGATTTCCAGAAGACCTTTGACAAGGTGCCACACAGAGGCTGTTAAGAGCCCACGGTGTTAAGGGTAAGATACTGGCACGGATAGAGAACTGCTGACTGGCAGAAGGCAGAGAGTGGGGATTAAGGGGTCTGTTTCAGGATGGCAGCCGGTGACCAGTGGTGTGCCTCAGGGGTCTGTGCTGGGACCACAACTTTTCACAATATACATTAATGATCTGGAAGAACGAACTGAAGGCACTGTTGCTAAGTTTGCAGATGATACAAAGATCTGTAGAGGGACAGGTAGTATTGAGGAAGCAAGGGGGACTGCAGAAGGACTCGGACAGGCTAGGAGAGCGGGCAAAGAAGTGCTAGATGGGATACAATGTGGAAAAGTGTGAGGTAATGCACTTTGAAAGGAGCAATGGAAGAACGAACTGAAGACACTGTTGCTAGGTTTTTCTTCAGACTATTTTCTAAGTGGGGAAATGCTTAGAAAATCAGAAGGGCAAAGGGACTTGGAAGTCCTCGTTCACGATTCTCTTAAAGTTAACCTGCAGGTTCAGTCAGCAATTAAGAAAGCCAATTTAGGGGCAATTCTAGCTTGGCAATTTACGTACCCTGCATATCTTTTTGGGTCATGGGAGTGAGACCCAGGCAGACGTGGGGAGAATGTGCAAATTCTACACAGACAGTGACCCGGGGCCGAGATCGAATCCAGGTCCTCAGCGTTGTCTTTGAAACTCGATTGATTTTCTTAATTGGAATATCTAGTGTCAAGAGTAAGTTAAAGTTGTTTTCCTTTTATTTAAAAACTGTTAACTGTAAAACTTACTTTGTTAATAATGTGATTGATTTTGTGTTTAAATTAAAGTTTGTTTTTACATAATGGTCAGTGTTATCAATCCTGAAGCATCCTTTCCTCAGTTTTACAAATTGCAAATTGTTGGGTCGCATCTGAGATCCTAACAATGTGCTGTGCCCTGCACAATCTGGCTCCTTTTCAGTCAAACAGATGGAGGAAGAAGACAGGAACCGACAGCCAGAGACATCTGAGGATGAATCCAACATTCCAAGGATGCACGTGCGTCGTCACAGGGCCATGTTGAGGAACCATAAGGGCAGTTGCTTTTGGGAGATAGGAGACAAAGGAAGCGTCCCTGGCAGTGCCAGGCTGGCACCCTGCCCAAATGGCATGTACCTGGGGGCCTCCGATCCCTTGGGAGACCCCCACGAGTGCCGTTCCGTCTGGCCCCTGTTTGTGGAGACCAGTACTGAACGGCGCCCGCCCAAGCTCTCCGATGCGTGGGAGATTTATCCTACGCCATGGGTAACTCGGGGAATCTGCACATTAAAGTGCGACTAGCTGTCTCGCTTTAATATACAGATTTTCTAAAACATGATGGGCAGGATTTGCATCGCAACATCTTGTGAGACGTTGCGAGCTGGGTAGATCCTGGGAGCGGGGTCATAGAATAATAGAATTTGCAGTGCAGAAGGAGGCCATTCGGCCCATCGAATCTGCACCGGCCTTTGGCAAGAGCACCCTACTTAAGCTTGCGTCACCCAGTAACCCCACCAATCTTTTTTGGGCACTAAGGGACAGTTTAGCATGGCCAATCCACCTAACGTGCACACCTTTGGTCATGTGAGAGTGCCTTTAAGAAATGGATGTTTAAGCAATGTACCTTTAAGAAATGCTGTGCTGTCAGAGTATGGGTGGAACTGGGCTTTAGCTCCGCCATTTTGAAGTTTTTAGTTTCAGTTTGAGAGAGCAGCAGGAAGGAAAAGAGCTGGTCTGGTGATTTCTGCAAATCCAAAGACGATAAATATATTGAACGTAACCTGTTGTGTTCCTATTTTTGAAGGGTTGAAGTCTTTTGGATGCTTAAAAGAACAGTTTGCAGGATTGGGTATTGTTGTATTATTTTCGGGGTTATCTTTGAAGTAAGGGGTGTTAAGAGATCCAATGTTTATTTTAAAAGGTTAAGTTGAGTTCATGGAATAAACATTGTTTTGATTTAAAAACCACGTGTCCATAATTGTAATACCACACCTAGGGAACAAGCCGTGTACTTCAAAAGCAACAATCCATTAAGGGGGGGGGGGTTGGTTGGACTCCATGATACATTTTGGGGTTCTGAAAACACCTCTCCCGTAACACTTTGGACTGTGGGAGGAAACCGGAGCACCCGGAGGAAAGCCACGCAGATACAGGAAGAAAGTGCAAACAGACAGTCATCCGAGGCCATAATTGAACCCAGGTCCCCAGAGCTGTGAGGCAGCAGTGCTAACCACTTGCCACGGTGCAGCCCCCAGAAAAACCCCGTGAGCCTGACGTGATTTAAACACGCAACCTTGTGATCTGGAGTCAGACGCGCTACTGTTATGGCACAAACCCACCTGCTTCTCCTGTCTTCTATCGGCCACACTGTGCCACGGCGAGCTGCATTTTGGGAGCAGCATGGCCATTTAATATCTTGCCCATAATTGCTCTTCTGTGTTCAGTGCGGTTCCTTAAAACACTTACACGTGTTTTGTCTCTGTGCTGCCATGTTGCTGGCAGCTGAATTGGAGGCAGGCTGTCGATTCAGATGCCCTGTTGACCTGGGTGACTTTGGCAGTTGCCCTCTGGTGTCTGCGGGGGCTCCAGTTGGGCAGGAGAGTCCTGCACAGTAGAAGGAGGCTCATCAGTTTTCTCAGATTCTTCAGAGAATACTGTCGCTGGCAGATGGCTGAAGGATCTGCTGTCGCCATAATAATCTTTATTATTGTCACAAGTCGGCTTACATTAACACTGCAATGAAGTTACTGTGAAAAGCCCCTAGTCGCCACATTCCGGCACCTTTTCGGGTACACAGAGGGAGAATTCAGAATGTCCAATTCACCGAATAAGCACATATTTCGGGACTTGTGGAGGAAACCGAAGCCACCCAGAGGAAACCTACACAGACACAGGGAGAACATGCAGGCTCCGTACAGACAGTGATCGAACCCAGGTCCCTGGCTCTGTGAAGCATCAGTGCTAACCACTGCACTACCATGCGTCCATCAGGAGTATCCTGAGAGGAGCCCCCAGATCCCACAGTCCAAAGATGTGCAGGTTAGGTGGATTGGCCATGATAAATTGCCCTTCGTGTCCAAAATTGCCCTTTGTGTTGGGTGGGGTTACTGGGTTATGGGATAGGGTGGAGGTGGGTAGGGTGCTCTTTCCAAGAGCCGGTGCAGACTCGATGGGGCGAATGGCCTCCTTCTGCAGTGTAAATTCTATGAAAAAGATGGAGAGAGCTGCCATTCATCCACCAACATGACAATTGCTTTGTCCTGCTTGTTCACTATAGATGGGTAAGAAGGCAGCAGAAACATGTGGTGCCACATTCATCTCTTACACTGGCAGTGCCCTGCTGAGGTCACTCAGTGTGGAGGTCACTGTCAAATTGCAATTCTGAACACAACCCCAGAAATCCTTGATCGAGCTGCTGGAGCCAGTTCTACATGAGATCCGCTAACCTCTCGATGGAGGATGGTGCGAATTCAGAGGAGAGAGCGACCACGGTGCTCATGCCACACATGGATTGCTCCATTGTATGAACAAAGGTATGCCTACCCTCTGGAAGCTCCACTGGATCTCCACATAACTCCCATAGAATTTCTACAGTGCAGAAGGCGGCCATTCAGCCATCGAGTCTGCAGCGACTCTCTGAAAGAGCACCCTACCTAGGCCTAATCCCCTGCCATATCCCCATACACCCACCTCACCTGCACAGCGCTGGAGACTAAGGGGCAACTTATCATGACCAGTCCACCTAACCTGCACTTCTTTGGATCCAGGGAGGAAACCGGAGCACCCGGAGTAAACTCATGCAGACACTGCGAGGAAGTGCAAACTCCATACAGATAGTCACCCAAGGCCAGAATTGAACCCGGGTCCCTGGCACTGTGAGGCAGCCGTGCTAACCACTGTGCCACTGGACATCCAACCTGTTCGACGTCTCCAGAGCCTGCACACAATTCCACAATTGTCCCTTTAGTGTCCTGTATACTACTGGTGTCCTTTTAAACCTTCCACCCTCAACAATCTGAATGGAAGAGCCTACACCCTGGACAGTGCTGGCCCTGTCAACTGTTCAGCAAGCGAGTGATTGCTGTTGACAACCAGTGTTGGGCGCGAGTGGAGTGGACATTACATTCACTTCCAGACCATCCCCCACCAAAATCCGGCACCTTGATCCGTAGTATCAAGCCCATAAGTTACAGTACTGTAACAGACTGACCACACCAGTTGATGTTAGTATTTACACTCCATGCGAGTAAACAATTCTAATTCCATTAACCAGCCCTGTTCCTATAGCTCTTTCATCCTTTCCCTTGATTCACCTATCCAATTTAATCTTGTGTGGTGGCACAATTTCTGCATAACAATTAACATTGGAAGTGAATTCCACAGCCTATATGAAGAAACTCTATGGAGAAAGTTCTCTTACCCTCTAGTTTAAATCTATCCACTCTGTTGCACCCTGTCAAATTTTGAACACCTATTTTCTTGCTCAACAATCTGCATTGTTTTGATTTAAAAGGTTCAAATCTTTTAAGTCTTTCTTCATGACGGAGACAAATTCAATTTGGCTTTCAAAAGGGAATTGAATAATTATCTGAAGAGAGAAATTTTGCAAGGCTATCAAATGATTCAAGATGTCTATTTCCTCATACCAGGCATCCCAGTGAATCTATGTTAAACCATTGCCATGTGTAGATTCCAATACTATGCACAATACTTACCAGGTGTTACTGACATTTTATGAAGACCCATCATTATCTCCTTATTTTTTTAATAATCTTTATTGTCACAAGTAGGCTTACATTAACACTGCAATGAAGTTATTGTGAAAAGCCCCGAGTCGCCACATTCCAGGGCCTGCTCGGGTACACAGAGGAAGAATTCAGAATGTCCAATTCACCTAACAGCACGTCTTTCAGGACCCGGAGGAAACTCACACAGACAGGGGGAGCACATGCAGACTCCACACAGACAGTGACCCAAGCTGGGAATCGAACCTGGGACCATGGCGCTGTGAAGCAACAGTGCTAACCTAGTTGTTAAATTCTACATCTCTTGTGATATCTTTCTTAGTCTATTCACGGTATTGAAATCTTAGGAAGAAAATGTCCTGGACTATAGATTTATATCTAGTTGTTTGACCAGTGTCCTCTGTGAATGGTAATTCAGCGGAATATCTACTCTGGTATGATTGTCTGTTCCCTTTACTTTTATGCAGGTGACCACATTACATGGAATCTGCCACCTACTGGGCTATAGACACAGCACAGAAACTGAATGGAAGCAGGTATGATCACACTTCGAAAATGAAATGAAATGAAAATCGCTTATTGTCACAAGTAGGCTTCAAATGAAGTTACTGTGAAAAGCCCCAAGCCGCCACATTCCGGTGCCTGTTCGGGGAGGCTGGTGCGGGCATTGAACCGTGCTGCTGGCCTACCTTGGTCTGCTTTAAAAGCCAGCGATTTAGCCCTTTGCTAAACACTTTCCTTTATGCAGTGAAATCTCAGTTAACTCAATTAATGATTCGAAAAGAGAATCGTATTTGCTTGAAGAGGGGAAAAACATGGGTCAGCAGCTGGGACTAGTTGATTGCTGTCTCAGAGAGCTAACACAGAGTAGTCAGGTCAATGGCTTCATTCTGAGATGGAACCATTTTATGATTCCAAATACTTGTGCTGTAATTCATCACATTTCTGATCACCATCTAGAATTTGCATAGTCCAAAATCCTCTTGAGGGACATTACCTCACTGCATTGGCTAACACCAATCTGCTACCATCCAGCCTAAATCAACGTCATGGCTGAAAAAGGTTAAATTAAATGTCATTTGTAATCTTTAGTCCTTTTCCTAGGGGAATGGGCGTGAGGCCAGGTGTAATGCCTGGATTTGATATGTATCTTGTGGGACCATGAATTGGATTCAATTTGAATTAGTTTTTGGAGCAGGCAAGGAGCTGGATTATGGGTTTGCCCCCGTCCACATTATAAGCTGTAAACTTGAGAGTCCGTGAACCGGTGCAATTGGTGATTATATGGCACTATTTCAAGCAACACCCTCTACCCCAGATCTCTAAAATTGAGGGGAGGACTCCTCCATAGTGGGACCTCCAGTGGGGATCTCCCCTGTCGGACAGAAACAAGGCACGTCATGGCGTTTCCGGGCGATGGTAAGGAGGTGCAGCAGCAGCAGCCCATACAGGAAACCCCTCCGCACAATGCTAAAAGGCACGGAGGGCATTTCCACGAGGTGGCTAGGATTGTGAGTCACCACACCCTGATAGAGATTTTGGGGCCAATGTGGAATTCCATCCGGGTAGGGGTTCGCCCAGACGGATACTACCACACACCTGCGCGTCCTCCAAACCGTGAGTGCCATCAGCTCCAAGCAAGACTGTTTTGAGGTCTCAAATGGCATTGGCCACGAGCCGGACATCCATAGCCACGCGTTGAGCTATCTCATGGTGTGTCACCCAGCCTACTCCGCCGCCATCCAGCAGGTCCCTAATCCTGGCCACCCTGGCAGCCACAGCTTGCTCCTCGGCCAGCCACTCAAAATGGTATTGGTGGAGGTGCGGATTCCTGAGTAGCGGCTCCCTGAATAAATATTTCCCACTTTCACTGTCTTATAGCTTTGACAAAGGATCATCTGGTCTCGAAACATTAGCTCTTTTCTCTCCCTACAGATGCTGCCAGACCTGCTGAGATTTTCCAGCATTTTCTCTTTTGTTTCAGATTCCAGCATCCGCAGTAATTTGCTTTTATCTATTTGTGGGAGGTTTTGGGGCAATTTGGGTTTGGGCAGGAATTTGTGGACTGGGTTCGGTTGCTGTACCAGGCACCAGTGGCGAGTGTGCAGACGAACCAAGTGAACTCTGACTATTTTAGGCTGCAAAGTGCTCCGCTGCTGTTTGCCCTGGCTATAGATCCGTTGGTGATGGCACTGAGAGCATCGAGGGACTGGCAGGGGATGGAGCAGGTGGGGGAGGGGGGTTGGAACACAGGGTCTCGCTTTACGCGGACGATTTGTTACTGTATATTTCAGACCCATTGGGTGGTATTGCGGAGTATTGGGGGGATTATGGGGATCTTAGAGGAATTCGGCCGGTTTTAGGGATATAAATTGAATATGGGGAAGAGTGTGGTCTTTCCGATCCAGGTGAGGGAGCAGGAGAAGAGACTGGGGGAGATGCCATGAAGGTGGTGATGGTGGAGCAGATGAGGGGGGACTTCAGAAGGTGTGATGCGCTCCCGTTGTCACTGGCGGGGAGGATTCAGACGGTAAAGGTGACGGGCCTGTTGAGGTTCTTGTTCGTGTTTCAGAGCCTCCCAATCTTCATTCCCAAGGCGTTTTTTTAGGAAAGTGAATGTGGTGATCTCTGGGTTTGTGGTGGGTGGGTAAAGCTTTGAAGGTGGGTGAAGAAGGTGCTGTTGGAGGTGGGGTGGGGGGGCTGGATCTCCAAACTTTATAAATTACAACTGGGTGCCGAATTTAGCGATGGTCAGGAAGTGGGGGGGGGGGGTGGGTTATGGGAGCGGTTGGAGACAGGCTCATGTAAGACCATAAGACATAGGAGTGGAAGTAAGGCCATTCGGCCCATCGAGTCCACTCCGCCATTCAATCATGGCTGATGGGCATTTCAACTCCACATACCAGCATTCTCCCCGTAGCCCTTAATTCCTCGCGACATCAAGAATTTATCTATCTCTGCCTTGAAGCCATTCAGCGTCCCGGCCTCCACTGCACTCCGCGGCAATGAATTCCACAGGCCCACCACTCCCTGGCTGAAGAAATGTCTCCGCATTTCTGTTCTGAATTTACCCCCTCTAATCCTAAGGCTGTGCCCACGGGTCCTCGTCTCCTCGCCTAACGGAAACAGTTTCTTTGCGTCCACCCTTTCTAAGCCATGTATTATCTTGTAAGTATCTATTAGATCTCCCCTTAACCTTCTAAACTCCAATGAATACAATCCCAGGATCCTCAGCCGTTCATCATATGTTAGACCCGCCATTCCAGGGATCATCCGTGTGAATCTCCGCTGGACACGCTCCAGTGCCAGTATGTCCTTCCTGAGATGTGGGGCCCAAAACTGGACACGGTACTCCAAATGGGGCCTAACCAGAGCCTTATAAAGGCTCAGTAGCACATCGCTGCTTTTATATTCCAACCCTCTTGAGATAAATGACAACATTGCATTCGCTTTCTTAATCACAGATTCAACCTGCATGTTTACCTTTAGGGAATCCTCGACTAGCACTCCCAGATCCCTTTGTACTTTGGCATTATGAATTTTCTCACCGTTTAGAAAGTAGTCTATGCTTGGATTCTTTTTTCCAAAGTGCAAGACCTCACATTTTCTCACGTTGAATTGCATCAGCCATTTCCTGCACCACTCTCCCAAACTGTCTAGATCCTTCTGCAGCCTCCCCACTTCCTCAGCACTACCTGCCTGACCACCTAACTTTGTATCATCGGCAAACTTCGCTAGAATGCCCCCAGTCCCTTCATCCAGATCATTAATATATATGGTGAACAGCTGCGGCCCCAAAACTGAACCCTGTGGGACACCGCTGGTCACCGGCTGCCATTCCGAAAAATAGCCTTTTATCCCAACTCTCTGCCTTCTGTCAGACAGCCAATCCTCAACCCATGCCAGTAGCTCACCTCGAACACCATGGGCCCTCACCTTACTCAGCAGCCTCCTGTGTGGCACCTTATCAAAGGCCTTTTGGAAATCCAGATAGACCACATCCACTGGGTTTCCCTGGTCTAACCTACTTGTCACCTCCTCAAAGAATTCTAACAGGTTCGTCAGGCACGACCTCCCCTTACTAAATCCATGTTGACTTGTTCTAATCCGACCCTGCTCTTCCAAGAATTTAGAAATCTTATCCTTAACGATCGATTCTAGAATTTTACCAACAACCGAGGTTAGGCTAATTGGCCTATAATTTTCCATCTTTTGTCTTGATCCTTTCTTGAACAAGGGGGTTACAATAGCGATCTTCCAATCGTTCGGGACTTTCCCTGACTCCAGTGATTTTTGAAAGATCTCAACCAACGCTTCCGCTATTTCTTCAGCCACCTCCCTCAGAACTCTAGGGTGTAGCCCATCGGGGCCAGGAGGTTTGTCAATTTTAAGACCTTTTAGCTTTTTTAGCACCATCTCTTTTGTAATGGCAACCATACTCAACTCAGCCCCCTGACCCTCTATAATTTTTGGGATATTACTCATGTAAGGATACGGGTTTGGGGGCACTGCTCACGGCGCCTCTGCCGTTCTCACCGGCCAGGTACTCCACAATCCCGGTAGTGGTGGTGGCCCTGAGGGTGGGGAGGTATCAGAAAATCTATAAAGAGTTGATGGATTGGGAGAGAGCCCGATAGGAGAGTTTAAGCGAAAGTGGAAGAGCTGGGTGGGAGGTTGGAGGCTGGGTTATGGGAGGACGCCTTGAAGCGAGTCAGTGCGTCCTCGTCGTGTGCCAGGCTCAGCCTGATACAATTTAAGGTGGTCCACAGGGCACATATGACTGTGGCCCGGATGAGCAGATTTTTTTGAAGGTATGGGGAATAGGTGTGTGAGGGTGGGCCCACGAATCATGTCCATATGTTTTGGGCATTTCTGAAGCTGGGAGGATTTTGGCAGGGGTTTGCTGATGTCATCGGAGGTACTGAAGGCAAGGGTGGTCCCGAGTCCAGACGTGGCGATTTTTGGTATGTCAGAAGGTCCGGGAGTCTAGGGAGCGAGAGGCCGATGTCTTGGCCATTGCCTCCCAGGTAGCTCAGAGACGGATCTTGCTAACATGAAGGGTCTCGGAACCGCCAATATCTCGGGTGTGGGTTTATGACATGGCTGGGTTTCTCAGGCATGATAAGATTAAATTCACCCTGGAGGCTCGATGCTAGGGTTTGTCCGGAGATGGCAGCCGTTTATCGACTTCTATGGAAAGGACTAAGCTGTGAGTGGGTGGGGTGCTGATGGTGCAGGAGGGAGTACAAAGAATGAAGTTACTGTGAAGATCCCCTAGTCGCCACATTCAGGCGCCTGTTCGGGTACATAGAGGGAGAATTCAGAATGTCCAAATTATCTAACAGCATGTCTTTCGGGACTTGTGGAAGGAAACCGGAGCACCCGGAGAAAACCCACGCAGACACGGGGAGAACGTGCAGACTCCACATAGACAGTGACCCAAGCCAGGAATAGAACCTGGGACCCTGGAGCTGTGAAGCAACAGTGATAACCACTGTCCCACCGTGACGCCCAAGTAAAGAAAGAACTCCCATTTATAATGGCACCTTTCACAAACATAAGGGCGGGATTCTCCACCGGCTGACGCCGGAATCGGGAAACACGATTGGGTGGAGAATTCGGCATCAGCCGGAAATCGAGATTGGCGACAGCGCCAAATGCAATACCGTGCTCCAGTCCCTCGACAGCGGCGTGAATGTGTTCTACGATGCATGCCGGTGTGGGCAAATTGTACAGTAAAGACTGTTGGCAGATCATGAATGGGCCCGGCCTGCTATTTTCAGGGCCACCTGCGATCCACCGCCAGGAAGAATTACCGATGGCGAGGTTCACTTGTGGTATTTCAAATCAAGAAACAGGCACCATGGCTACAGGGGGTACAAAGAATGTTGAATATCGCTAGAGTGTGCTGACAGTTCAGCCGCTGGCCAGGGGGTGTCTGCTGGGGGGGCGGGGATAGGGGTAGCGGAGGGCAGCTAGGAGATGTGGGGTCCGTGGGGTCAGGGTGGCCGGGCACAGACTGCCATTGCTGCAGCCTGCAAGGCAGCCATTCGACTGCACATGCCACGGGTTAATGAGTGCCCCATCACCCCAGACCACCCCGAACTCTGGCCCCAGCTGACCCATCAATGGGATGAACATGCTCCAGCACAGCCAATGCCATCATCTTGGCTGGGATGTGGGTCGGCATGCATTGGAATTGATGAATTCTGCGTGGGACCGCTTTCATCCATGTAGAACACTCGTGATTCAGTCCCAGCATCAGCACCTTGTCTCTCAAATGGAGAATTTGCCCCAGAATGTTTGGGAACTTTCCAGTAACAGTGCTGTCTTGTGTGGGAAGTTTACAAATAGGATAAGTCACCTGGATCCATAAGGAACAGCTCACTGAATGTTTTTTGAATTCTGCTGTCCTGGTATCATTAAACCATTACTTTTTAAAAAAAATAAATATAGAGTACACAATTCTTTTTTTTTCAATTAAGGGTGGGGGTGAGACCCACGGAAACACGGGGAAAATGTGCAAACTCCACACGGACAGTGACCCCGGTCCGGGTTCGAACCCGGGCCCTCGGCGCCGTGAAACAGCAGTGCTAGCCACTGTGCTGCCCCCCCTTTCATTAAACCACTACAAGCATTTCAATCATATGACATGTCTTTGCCCCCACAAAGACAATAATTGTGCACATTTGTTTAGAAACATGGGAATCAGCTTATAAATTACACTGGCCATTTCATAACCACAGGGAATTCAGTTCCTTACTGCGATGCCTGAAAAGCCTTAGGCAATACAACCAAAGAATCAGTGTACTTCATATCCATGTATCAGAATTTGAATGATAAAAAGGTACCCTACTTGTACTTGTTGCATCTGAGCAGCAGTTCTGTTCCATGTTGGCCTCTGAGTAAAATTAGCTCAGTCTATCCAAATTAATTTAAAGAAGAATACGTCTAAGACGTCCAACAGAGGAAGAAGCCATTGTACTTGAGCCATCATGGTGCTTAATCCTCTGTTTTATTATCAGAAAGAAGAATGATCTTGACATAAAATATATTATGTGACTGTATCAGAATGTACCAAAGGAATTCATTCTTAAGTGTATTTGCCAAATATAGCAGCCAATTGTGCAGAGCCAGATTCCAACACAGCAATGCAGTAAATCACCGTGTTAATCTGTTTTAGTTGGGGAATCAATGTTGATCCTTTTAGAATTGTGCCTTGGTGTCTTTTACATCTATGGTTTATTGCCTCACCTGAAAGAAAACATCACCAATAAAGAAACACTTTCTATGAGACACTGAAGTGGCAGCCTAGATTTGTGCATTCAAGTTCTTGAACCCACAACTTTCAGATTCAGGCGTGAGTGTGCAGGCAAAGGAGCCAAAAAATTTTTATTTTTTTTATTTTTATTTTTTTTATAAATTTAGATTACCCAATTATTTTTTCCAATTAAGGGGCAATTTAGCGTGGCCAATCCACCTACTCTGCACATTTTTGGGTTGTGGGGGCGAAACCCACGCAGACACGGGGAGAATGTGCAAACTCCACACGGACAGTGACCCAGAGCCGGGATCGAACCTGGGACCTCAGCGCCGTTAGGCAGTTGTGCTAACCACTAGGCCACCGTGCTGCCCTTAAAGGAGCCAAAATGACAGAGAAGCAAACTTTTAAATCTCTTCTAATGTCACACAATACATGTATAGAGCAAGTGTTTGTTAACAAGAGAGTGTGCGGTGTTCTGATTCTCTGCAACTTTGTCTCTTCCCCAGATGTTCCAGAGAGAGTCCAACACCCTCAAATTGTTTAATAGTCTCACAGGAGCGAGCCTGCAACCGCTAACACAAAACTTCTGAATGCAGATGTGGCTGAGAGCCGCTGAGAAACATTTCTTTGACTTTTACTTTTATATACCATGGAATGAATGGGCACAGCACAGATTCTATTGACAGAATAAAGTCAACGGTTATTTGGACTATATTTAATTGTATATTATCAATAAAGTCAGAATTATTTTCAGAATCATCTTTTTGCATTAACCTTGTGTTTAAGGTAAGGAAAATGAGCCACTGGATAGATTAAAGGCCGAGTAAGATTCCTCTGCTGCCCTATATGAATTTTAAAACTCTTTCAACTTAATTTCAAATTGAGGCACAGCCTGTTACTCAGTATAATGGGTACACATGGATGTGGGCTAAACAGCTGGAGGCGAGGTGATTCCACACCGATGTAACATAACTTCTATCTCCGAGAAGTACATCAGTTTGTATTACTTGTTCTCAAAACATGGGCATTGCTGGCAAAGCTTCATCCCCAGTTGTCAAATTCTAATGCATTTTACTAACCATTTCATTATAGATACCACTGAGGATGCAGGTTTACTTCCGTAAAGAGCAATAAGTTATTTACTGAGGCCCTGCTACTCGATCTATGCTGGTGAACACTAGCTCACAAAACTTCCAGAATTTGTTCAATCGATTTTTATTTAACAAGTGCAAACCTGATCTTACAGCACTATAAGAGCAATTTTGCAAATAAGTGATACTTATCTTCCCACAAGATCAGTGAGTCAAATCCTAAAATTGTTTTGGCTACGTCCTAGTATAAATGAACAGCACACTATATTTGATGTTTGGGTAATTTCAAACAAGCTATCTGAATTTTAGAAACTATTTAAACTTAATTTCAGATTGAGGCACACCCTGTTACCCAGTATAATGGGTGCAACAAGGATGTGGGCTGGTCAGGTGCTAACTGGGGCCGACTACTGTTGCTGGAGTCTCTGGGCTCCAGCTCATGATCTCCAGGGCTTCAAGCTTAGGGCTCTTCTTTCCTCCTCCTGTGATGGTTGTTTCCGGGTTGTCGCTGCTGCTCTCTTTGCCAACATATTTATACCTTGTTTCTCAAGGCGACTTGACTCAGTTCCTGCATTCCTGTATGTTGTGAGACGCCAAACCACTTCATTTCAGCAGACACAATCTCATTGTTCCAGTTAATCAGGTTATCATAGAATTCCTAGTGTAGAAGAGGGCCGTTCGGCCCATTGAGTCTGCACCAACCCTCTGACCGACCGATGCAACTTTGGAAACGAAGGGGCAATTTGGTAGAGCCAATCCACCTAACTTGCACCTCTTTGGACTGTGAAAGGAAACCCACACAGACACGGGGAGAAAGTGTAAACTTCACAGAGTCACCCAAGGCTGGAATCGAACCGGGGTCCCGGGCGCTGTGAGGCAGCAGTGCTAGCCACTATGCCACTTGAAGGGAAGTAAGAGCAGGCTGGAGGTCTAGTCATAGAAATAAACCAAATTATACAGCATCTTTCAAAGATGAAGGTTTAATTCTCAACTTTTTTAGTAATGACTCCTTTCAGGGCTCTAAAATAATTCTAATCTGAAAAAGTAGACTTATACTACTTTACCCACTCGCAATTAAACACCAGAGAATAAACATATGATGTGTTCGGCAATATGTATGTTGTATTCCTTGAATATCTTGCTCTGTAAATAGTTTCTTAAATTCTGAATACTATTAAGTGTTTCCAAAATAAATGCAGGCTTTGAAATCAATATAGTTTCAAAGGCTTGGCTCATCCTAATTCATATAAATAACAACATCACATGCACTCTCCCATAGAAACCTACAATACAGGAGGCAATTCTACTTGGCATTCCTGAGCTGTTTCTCTGAAAGAGCAGCTGTGCTCTATTCCACATCCCTGCCTTTCTCCATAACCCTGTAAACGTTCTTCGTCCTCAAGAATCCGTTCAACTGTTTTAAAATTCTATCAATCAAGCTTCCACCACTTTGTCAGGTGTTGCATTTTCAGATCCCAACAATCACCCAAGTGAAGGGGGGGGGGGGGGGGGGAATCTCTTTATCTCCTCTTTAAATCCTGTATCAATGATTTTGAATCTATGACCTATTTACTGGAGGGAATATTTTTCCTATTTACTCTATCAAAACCTCAGCATCTTAAAAATCTCGATGAGGTGTCCCCAAATCTTCTCCATTCCAAGCACAAATTTCCAACCTCACCATATAATTGAAGTCTCTCAGTACTATAACAATTTGGCAAACCTGTTGTGTTCCTTTTCTAAACCTTTAAATCTTTCCTGAAGGGGCGGCATGTGGCGCAGTGGATAGCACTGGGACTGCGGCGCTGATGACCCGGATTTGAATCTCAGCCCTATGTCACTGTTCGTGTGGAGTTTGCACATTCTCCCCGTGTCTGCATGGGTTTCACCCCCACAACCCAAAGATGTGCAGGTTAGGTGGATTGGCCACGCTAAATTGCCCCTTAATTGGATACCAAAAATTGGGTACTCTAAATTTTTTTTTAATCTTTCCTGAAGTGCAGTGCCCAAAATTGTGCACAATCCTCCAGCTGAGACCTAACCAGTGACTTGTAAAATTCTAGTATGATCTCCACTTTTAAATTCTATTCCTCTACTTATAAGTCCTCATCAACTTGCCCATGTTGCCGAGGGGTCTCGTCAGTTGTAACAAGGCCTAAACAATATAACGGGCTACAAAGGAAGCCGAACAGCATCTCCGGCAGCAACGCACCCCTCCCCGATGAACTCAACGCATTCTGCTCGGTTCGAGCAGGAAACCATCGATCCGCTGTCGAGTGCCCCAGCAGCCCAAAACATACTTATACCCACCGTCATAGCTTCCAAAGTCAGATCGGCCTTCCTGAAAGTGAACTCTTGGAAGGCAATGGATCCGGATGGGATCCTTGGTCGTGCACTCGGAGCCTGTGTGGACCAGCTGGCGATGTGTTCGCGGACATCTTTAACCTGTCCCTACTCCGCTCCCAGGTCCTCACCTGCTTCAAGGTGACCACTATCATACCCGTGCCAAAGATGAACCAGGCAACATGCCTCAATGACTACCATCCGGTGGCCCTGACTTCAGTCGTAATGAAGTGCTTCGAGAGGTTGGTCATGAAGCACATCAACTCCATATTCCCAGAACGCCTAGATGCACTGCAATTTGCATACCGCCACACCCGGTCCACAGCAGACGGCATCTCCCTGGCCCTACACTCATCGCTGGAGCATCTCGACAACAAGGACTCCGACATCAGACTCCTAGCTACTGACTATAACTCTGCCTTTTAACACCATAATCCCAGCCAAGCTCATAGCAAAGCTCCAAAACCTTAGCTCCTCACTCTGCAACTGGATCCTCGACTTTATGACCCACAGACCACAATCAGTAAGAATAAACAACACCTCCTCCACAATAGTCCTCAATACCGGGGCCACGCAAGGCTGTGTACTTAGCCCCCTACTCTACTCCCTGTACACACACGACTGCGTGGCAAAATTTGGTTCAAACTCCATCTACAAGTTTGCTGACGACACGGCCATAGTGGGCCGGGTCTCGAATAACGACAAGTCAGAATACAGGAGGGAGATAGAGTGGAGTGGTACAACGACAACAATCTATCCCTCAATGCCAGTAAACTAAAGAGATGGTCATTGATTTCGGGAAGCAAAGTACCACACACCTTTGTCTGCATCAACGGGACCGAGGTGGAGATGGTTAACAGCTTCAAATTCCTGGGAGTGGCAACTTCTCAGCCCAAGACCGCAAGAAACTTCAGAGAGTCGTGAACGCAGCCCAGTTCATCACACAAACCTGCTTCCCATCCAATGCCTCTATCGAAACCTCCCACTGCCTGGGGAAAGCAGGCAACATAATCAAAGACCCCTCCCACCCGGCTTTCTCACTCTTCCAACTTCTTCCATCAGGCAGGAGATACAAAAGTCTGAGAACACGCACAAAATGATTCAAAAACAGTAACTCGTGCTACTCAATCCTTGGTTGATGGTGAGGTCTTCTGAATCTCGATGAAGAAGACTCAAACGCGTCCAGTAACAACAAAGGTTTATTGAGTAACTATAACAACAAGTGCATGATTTCTTTACTTTAACTTTGATACTAGTGATCAGGTTAACAAGATCTAACTACAGTAACTATACGTAACTCCACTAGCCATCTGAACTATTTTGATATTGTCCTGGTCACAGTGCACCTGAGAGAGAGACTGAGGGAGACACAATGTGGTTGCTTTTTATACCCCTGTTGGTCCGGCTCTCTAGTGATCATGTGGTGCTGCTAATTGCACATTAACCCCTTGTACAGGCACATACAGTGATCACTACACCTATTAATACCACATTCCTGTATGCTTCATCCAATGCCGGTGTTTATGTATTTACATTGTGGACCTTGTGTTGCCCTTTTATGTATTTTCTTTTTTTTTAATTTTACTTACTAAATGATCTGTTTGAGCTGCTCGCAGAAAGCTAAACAAATCCAACCAAGACTATGGACATCTACACTTTTCAAAATTGTGCCATTTTTGGTATCCTCCACATTAGTTCTCCCAAAGTGCAATACTTTACATTTGTCCATATTGAACATCATCTACCATATTTCTATCTATTTCCCCATCCTCCCTCCGTCAACCTGAAGCCTGCAAAGTACTTAATAAAGCATTCACTGGCTTGGTCACAGTACAATAAATAATCTCCTGTGTTGTTGAGCTAGTATTAAATGCATGCATCAATGTTTTGTAGAGGGGCTTCTCCAATCAGATTAAACCATCAGTCAAAGTTGGACAGTGTCAGCTGCAGGATGACTGAATTGATGTACAGATGAGAAAGCAGGATGGTAGATAAAGTGACAGGTTGGAGAGGGTGTAACTTGTTTATTCAGCACTGGGTAACAATTTGTTGTTTATTTTGCATGCTAAGGTATCTAACAAGTAACGGTTACTCACTGTTTAATTGTATGCAATTTCTGAGAATATGTATAGTTCACTGTAACTTTACAGTTTCTGTTTATACAGCAGCATATGGGTAAGTACAAATATCGCCGAGTGAAATGTTACTTTTTTCAGTTTAAATTGGTAGGATTGCATTGTCGATTGTCCATTGAAAACAATGTAAATTTCCATTAAGATCATTCAGAAGTCCACGCTCAGTCCATCAAAATGGTGTGTCTGAACCCATTCTTCGAAGGTACAAGTTTCTTCCAAGCGTCCTTCATCCACTGTGTTCTCAAGCTGAAAATAAATACTGAAATGTTTGATTCATATTATATTCATGCCTAAAACCTATTGTCCCTTTTATTATGTCAACCTTAACATGGTGGTTTACTGGAGGATTCTTCAGCAGCTGGAAGACAACTATGCTTTAGTTATTATAGAGCTGGTTCAACAGCATGCTGCAAAATATATCACAGTCAATCAACTATTTTGAAATATGATCACTATTATGATTTAGGAAACCACTACTGCTGGCGTGAATATTCTGATAACGACTGATATTGGCTGAGGATAAAAGTTGACCATTACTGGCATACCATTGGTAGGAGACCTTGGAGCCCAAGAGGAATTGCTTTAAATATTTGTTCGTCCATGGTATATCATGTTTCTCTGGAGGTTCCACTAATCCACAAGAGAGTACCAGTGAAAATTCCAGGCATTGCATTTAATTGCATTAATTTTTCTTCTCCTTGTCCCCTCTACCCATGATTCTCCTCAGAGCCAGTGCATTTTCAATGTGAAATTCCACAGTATCCAGCAGGTCTCTGGCAACCAGTCCAAGTAACCATGTTGCTTGCAAGTGGCAGTTTGGTCAGTGACAACAACTTGCTTTTACATGATTCCCTTAACTGCAGTCAAGTATAGAAAATAAGGACTTGCATTATATTGCGACCACCAGACTCACAAAGCGCTTTGCAGTCAGTGAAGTACTTTTGAAGGACGTTATGTTAAACTTGTATAAATTACTGATTCCGCCTCAACTGGGGTATTGTGTCCAGTTCTGGGCACCACACTTCAGCAAGAATGTGAAAGCATTAGAGAGAACGCAGAAAATATTCATAAGAATGGTTCCAGGGATGAGGAACTTCATGGACAGATTGGAGAAGTTGGGACTGTTCTCCTTGAAGAAGAGAAAGTTGAGAGGATATTTGATAGAGGCATTCAGAATCATGAGGGGTCCAGACAGAACAGATTGGGAGGAAGTGTTCTCATTGGTACAAGGATCAAGAACAAGAGGGCACAGATTTGCGATAATTGGCAAAAGAGGCAATAACGACACAAGGAAAAACCTTTTCATGCAGTAAATGGTTAAGATCTGTCATACATTACATTAGGAGGGTGGTAGAGGCAGGTTTAATCGAGGCGTTCAAGTGGGAATTGGATTAGTATTTATATGGGAAAGATAAGTATAAAGGGATATGGGCCAAATGTGGGCAATTGGGACTAGCTTAGTGGTAAAAGCTGGGCGGCGTGAACAAGTTGGGCCGAAGGGTCTGGTTTCACGCTGGAAACCTCTATGACTATTTTAAAAAGAAGAATGCCCAGGGCTACGGGGAGACCCCCCCCCCCAACACTTCTATCCAGTTGAGATCAAGTACCTCAACACAAGGAGGAGACTAGACTCGTATCCCCCGAATCGTGTGACTCATTACTAAATAATGTTGTGTATTTACCTCTGAGCTTTATGGGTAGCCTTAATCTGAGGCTTTTAATCATTTAAAGGATATTTTTCAGTAAAAGTAAGTTCAGAATCCTTGACTGTGATCCTCTAATATAAAAAATGTGACCTCTGCAAGTAAATTTTAAACACTGAAAAATCCCAAGGGTTTAAGGAAGAATGGAAGCCTGCATGGCAAAACATTTGGCTTTTCACAGTAACTTCATTGGAGCCTACTTGTGACAATAAGTGATTATTATTATTTGTTTGGCTCATCTTTTTACAGAAAATGAAAATCGGTTTGAATTCAGTGTGTCAGTCAAAAAAGCCTGTCGCTGTTTCCAGTTGGAATTGCTCAGTCCTTGTCACAGCCACCATTTGTTTCAGAAGTGATTATCTAATTTTAGAGCAGGGGTGGGCAAACTTTTCCGTGCAAGGGCCACATTCAGAAATTCACAATTTTAAAGGGCCGCATAGTATATTAAGTAAAATAATTAATATTTAAAATAGCCAAAATAAAAGGTTTTTAAAGAAAAAAAAGCAATTAATTTTTATTAATTAATATTTTAAAGTAGAAACTTCACATGAAACACATGTTGTGCCGAGCAATGATTACCCTACTCAAGTCAACGTATCCACCCTATACCAGTAACCCAACAGCCCCCCCATTAACCTTTAAAAAAAAAAATTAAAAAATTTTTAAAAAAATTTATTTAAAAAAAAAAAAAATTTTTATGACTTGATCTTGGTGGGCCGCATAAAGACCTTTAGCGGGCCGCATGCGGCCCGCGGGCCGTAGTTTGCCCACCCCTGTTTTAGAGGGTTTGGACGTTCTGGAATCCTTAAGATATAGAAAGAAAGACAGCAGCAAAAATCCTATTGAAAAGGAAAGTGCGGTGCAGTCAACAGTAGTTGGATGGCACTTGTTGGAGGTGATGATAACTGACGTTTGCAGAACATAGCAGTAACCTATTACACAGATATCAAAACTGATCAAAAATGTAATGTTAAAATGGTAATGGAATATAAAAGTGAGGAAATAACATTTCAACTGTATGTAGCCTTGGTCCATTCCCTTCTCAAGTAAGACATTCAGCTCTAGATACTAAACTTCAGGAAGAATATTGGCCTTGGAAGGAGTGCAAAGCAGATTCACCAGAATAATATCAGGTCTAAAAGGGTTACATGAATTTGGCTTACATTCTCTTGAGTGTAGAAAGTTAAGGGGTGATCTCATGGAGCCTTTTAAAATGAGAAAGGAACTTTCTAGGGTTAGTGTAGAAAAAAACTATTCCCTCCAATGGCGGAATCTAGAACAAGGAAAGATAACCTTAAAATTGTAGCAAGGCCATCCAGGAATGAATTCATGAAGCAATCCACACAGAGTAGTAACATTCCAGCTCTCTTCCCCCAAAAGGCTGTGGATATTGACATTTTCTCAAGTTCTATATTGAATTCCTCAGCCACTGCTTGCGAGGTGTTACCTTGCTGCTAGATTGTTGACTAATTCTGGCTCTTAACTCCCCCCCACCCCCATGGTGGAATAGACAAATGCTGGCATGCAGCCACCATAGTAGCTTTACCTTCAGGTATGTGGTAATCTGCACCTACAATCCTGGAGGCATTCGGGAGTATGTTCCATTGACTGCTTCCCTTCAGCAAAAAAGGAAGGGAAAAAATTATTTTATTCCAGACATTATTAAATTGTCACATAAAAAGGTATAACAAAGTAACGACCCTAAATCCCCAATCTCCCCCCCCCTCCCCCACCCCACCCCACCACCAGCTGCTGACCATGAAGGTACTGCAGGTAATAAGGAAGGCAAATTGAATTTTAGCTTTTATATCTAAAGGAAGAGAGTATAAAAGTAGGGAAGTGATGTTGCAACTGTACACGGCATTGGTGAGACCACACCTGGAGCACCGTGTACAGTTTTGGTCCCCTTATTTGAGGAGAGATGTAGTTGCATTAGAGGCAGTTCAGTTGAGGTTCACTAGGTGAAATCCAGAGATGAGGGCTCTGTCTTATGAAGAGAGATTGAGCAGTTTAGTCTGATACCCTCTTGAGTTTAGAAGAATGAGAGGAGATCTAATTGAGGTATATATGATAAATGGTATTGACAAAGTAAATGTAGAGCGGGTGCTTCATAGAACATAGAACATTACAGCGCAGTACAGGCCCTTCGGCCCTCGATGTTGCGCCGTCCTGTGAAACCCCTCTGAAGTCCCTCTACACTATTCCCTTATCGTCCATATGCCTATCCAATGACCATTTGAATGCGTTTAGTGTTGGCGAGTCCACTACTTTTGCAGGCAGGGCATTCCACGTCCTTACTACTATACCTCTGACATCTGTCCTATATCTATCGCCCCTCAATTTAAAGCTATGTCCACTCGTGCTGGACATCTCCATCCGAGGAAAAAGGCTCTCAATGTCCACCCTATCTAATCCTCTGATCATCTTGAATGCCTCAATTAAGTCACCTCTTAACCTTTTTCTCTCTAACGAAAACAGCCTCAAGTCCTTCAGCCTTTCCTCATAAAATCTTCCCTCCATACCAGGCAACATCCTTGTAAATCTCCTCTGTACCCTTTCCAGTGCTTCCACATCCTTCCGATAATGAGGCGACCAGAACTGCACGCAATACTCCAAATGCGGCCGCACCAGAGTTTTGTACAACTGCATCATGACCTCATGGCTCCGAAACTCAATTCCTCTACCAATAAAAGCTAACACACCGTACGCCTTCTTAACAACCCTCTCAACCTGGGTGGCAACTTTCAGGGATCTATGGACATGGACACCGAGATCTCTCTGCTCGTCCACACTACCAAGAATCTTATCATTAGCCCAGTACTCTGTCTTCCTGTTAGCAGATCTTTATGAAGGCTGCTCGCAGCCCCATTGTTAAAAGCCGGCTGCTGTGGCTGTTGCCCACGAATTTGTGAAATCGGAGACGCAGAAGATTAAAAAAAAAAATGCTATGTAATCTTCCAGCCTGAAAGGAGGCAGAGAGCAGGTCACATCCACCCCCCCCCCCTCCCCCCCCCCCCCCTCCTCTCCCCCCTCCGAACATTGACATCACGTGCTTTGGATGCGACTGCGATTTCTCCATTTTGTCAGCAGCAAACAAGGTAAGAGAAAATGATGGGCCGCAAAGGTCGGCCGGCGTGGGTCACGAGTGTCGGCCGGCATGGGCCGCAAAGGTTAGCCGGCGTGGGTCACGAAGGACGGCCGGCGTGTGTCCCTAAGGTTGGCCGGTTGGTAAAAATAGGTCCCAGGAAAACAAGTTTGAAAAACGCTGCTCTATGCAGCTCAGGAAACCCATATCCTGGCTGATGAAATCAAAATGCTGGTTTAAACTTGAGTTAGCTGACTCTTTGCATATTTAATAACTAATCCATCACCTGCAAAGGGGGCTTCCCAATCGCCTGTAAATTCACCTGGGTGGGATCAGGTCAGGTTCCTGACCCAGAGCAACTTTGCGGCTCTTTAACACCCATCCGGTCTCTGAGAGTTCATATTTGTTATCCTGGAAAACAGTTTTGATCCGTCATTTGCCCACTGCTGTGCCTGGGAAACCCATTATTCTGTGTTGTGCTGCTGGTCTCCTTGTAAAGTATCTGTGCCATTGCAGGGAGAAGCTCAGAGAACTTCAGGGTCAATGTCTTGAGCATGCCATGCAGATAGACTGCAACAGAAAATACAGCTGTGCAGGAAAGGAAAGTTCAGAAAAGGATTTAAAAACCATGACTGTTATTCTACTGATCTTCGCTTACGTCTGCAAGGCAGGGAGCGTCACTGTCGGGCCCATCAGGTGTTGAACTGAAGGCTGGAGGTTGCTGTGTTGTGCCATTGGGTTGGAAGGTAGCAAAGGCGGCCACAATGGATGTCCTATTGGTGGAAGAGGATGTGATGTTGGCTGCCCCTGAGCAGAGTAATGATGATGATGGTGCACTGAAGATGGGCGAGGCTTCTCCGCTTTCACAATAAGTGGCACTGTTGACTGAACATCCTGCAGTTGAGGAAGATGGTAACCCATCAGTCTGAGAACATACTGCACACCATTTCACAAAGTGACGGTCGTGCTACACCAATTTGAGGTTAACTTTATTTTGCAATTGCAGCGGAATACATTTCTGTCCTGTAAAAGTTTTTAAAAATTTAAAATTTCATTTTTTCAAAATAAATTTAGAGTACCCAATTCATTTTTTCCAATTAACTGGCAATTTAGAGTGGCCAATCCACCTACCCTGCACATCTTTTGTGCTGTGGGGGCGAAGCCCACGCGAACACGGGGAGTGTGTGCAAACTCCACACGGACAGTGACCAAGGGACAGGATCAAACCTGGGACCTCGACGCAGTGAATCAGTAGTGCTAAACACTGCGCCACCGTGCTGCCCTTGTCCCGTAAAGGTTATTTGAGTTCTGCATCACATGCTGCAATTAAAAAGTGTCTAAACGTTAACATTTAATTCTGTTCACATCAGTACTTTGCTTTTACTTAAAATGTTTTCTACAGAAGTTACATAACAGTTCCATAAACAGAATTTCAGTTGGCACTGAGTAATATTCCATTCACAGGTGTCGAGTCACCACACCTGGTTTCTGATTACTTTTATTTATTGTAGTGACATTTCTGTACAAGGTGAGCCAATGTAAATGCCGGTGAATGGAATAGTTTCAGTTTCAACCACATCGAAGACACGCAGCTTGGGTGAATCACACAGATTCCAAGCTAAAGCCCTTCTCTGCTCCAGTCCAACAAAGTCCCTGAGCTTCAATTAGTAAAATGTCTTCCTTTCTGCACCAGTGCCACATTTCTATTTCTCACATCAATAAGCAAGACATTTTGTGTTCTTCTTTCGTGGGATTTGGGGCTTGCTGGCATGCATTTGTTCCCCATCCTTAATTGCTCTTGAACTTCTTCAGTCAGTGTGGTGGTGGTAAACCTACAGTGCCATTTGGCAGAAAGTTTCAGGATTTTGGCCCAGTCACAGTGAAGGTACGGCGATATAGTTCCAAGCCAGGATGGATGTGATGTGGAGGGGGACTTGTGGGGGTCCCACGCACCTGCTGCCCCTGTCCTTCTGGATGGTAGAGTTTGCAGGTTTGGAAGGTGCTGTAGAATAAGCCTTGGTGAGGTGTTGCAGTGCATCTTGCTTGACTAATCTAACAGATTTTTTTTGATGAAGTAACAGAAAAGATTAAATAAAGGAGTGCAATGGATGTTGTCGATATGGAAAGAAAGATTTTAACAAAATACCCATTAAAGCTTGGTTTGTAAAATTGAGGCTTGTAGAATAGGAGAATCCGTGTCGGCCTGGATAAAACATTGGCTGAAGGAGTAATAGCAGATAGCTGATTACCAGACTGGAGGATGGAAGACAGTAGTGTTTTCCAAGTGTCAGTGCAAGATTTTTTTTTGATGCATCTGAATGATTTGGATATTGGAATGCATTGTAAAATTTCAAAGTTTGCCTACACTGCAAAACCCGGAGGTATAGTAAACTATGAGGATTATACCAGTTGGCTGTAACAGAGCATAGATAGGTTAGCAGGATGGGCAGAGACTCTTTTCTGTTCTGTACCATAATGACTCTATGGCACACTCACTTGATGTAAATGCTGAGGATCTTTGGCCTCAGTGTGATGCACCATCAATTGCACGCGAGGCGAGTGATTTACCAATGTCAGGCTTTAATTAACTAGAACACAGCCTGGCGATCGTCTACAGTGGAAAAGGCCGATCGTCAGGCTTCTGAGCATTTATACCTCGTTGATAGAGGCGTGGTTAACTCAGCCTCTCGGCCAATCGGTCGAGAGGCACATGACCGACCAGGGCCAATGGTAAGCCGACGTTCTGGCCCAATGGCAGACGAGTATGCAGATCATATCATCACACAGTGCAAACCCAGAGAAGTGCCACACTTGGTTCTGAGACACCAAATACCCCAGGTACAGGAAAAGGATGGAGTGCTGAAACCCCTCAGGTAAACCATGAAGAATCTAGAAAGCCTGGCCCCAATCTAATCCAGACTTTGTTATCCAAGCTGCCCTCCCTTACCTATGTGACTAAAACAGCAACACAAAACCTAGTACTGTACCTGAGGTGGAGGCTGCTTTCAGAGACCTACAAGTGTTTTTTAATAATCACTCATGGTCCCAAATATTAGTCAAAAATTGGATTTGCAAACTGATTCTTTGGTGCCAGGTTTGGGAGCTGCATCCTCTCAAAGAGCTGAGGGAGAGAAGCATCTCAGACTTTGCCTGAGCAGGAAATCGTTACCAAGGGAGCAATAGTACCCAACGAAACAGAAGTGTCAACTGATGAAACTGGCCACAGAAACCTTGGGGCGTAGCCTATTAAAACATCATGACTAATCACAGGCTCCTTAAATGGATGTGGTCCAAGAAAGAAAGAAACGCCCATGTTACCCAAGTGATTTCACCACTCCAGCTCTATCATTTTGAATTGAAACTTCTGCGACACAGAAAATAGGAGCAGGCGTGGGCCATTCGGCCCTTCAAGCCTGCATTATGATCATGGGTGATCATCCAACTCAGTAACCTGTTCCTGCTTTCTCCCCACAGCGTTTGATCCTTTCGCCCCAAGAGCTATATGTAAGTCCATCTTGAAAACATACAGGGCGCGATTCTCCGGCCTCGTTGCGCTCTCGCTCGAGCAAAACGAGGTCGATGAATAGGGGGAGAGGTGGAAAATGAGAAACGCCCCAGGCGCCAAACCGTTTGCAATGCAACCGGCCCACTCCCCCAGGCAAAATCGGGATCCCACCTTAGCATGGCAAGAAACCAATTATCACCACTTAAGCCCCATTTCCATACAATTAACGGGAACGACCCCATATCCAACGGCCTCCCATCGTTCAGCGGAAGCTGGCGCCAATTAATACTCCTTTTTTTAAATGTGAAACCTGGCGAATGGGCTGCTGCGGGGAGCCGAGGAAGAAAACAGCCATCGTCGCTCACAGGCAAAGAGCTTGGGGATGCTGGGCATGCTGCCCTTGTGCTCGGGCAGGGGTGACAGCAAGACACCCTTACTCATGTCCTCTAATCCGCTTGCTATGCACACCGACATACCTTTTGCCTTTTGTGAGGCGATGGTGGGACGGAGAGGGGGTAGAATGGGTTAGGATAGAGAAGGAATCCTGTAGTGGGTCTAGCTGAAGGGTGATGGTGGTGTTGCCAATTCACGAAGCAGATACTCAGAGAGCACCGTGGTGCAGTCCACGGTGAAGATCTGGAACCAGCTGAGGAGGCACTTTAGGATGTCGGTGTTAACACCGTTGTGTGAAACTCATGGATTTGAGTTAGGGGTGGGGATTGATGGCACATATAGGAAGTGGAGAGAAGTGGGGCTGGTTAAGGTGAGGGATTTGTATCTGGAAGAAGGGTTTGCCAGTAAAGATGAATTGAGGGAGAGGGCAGAGCTCCTGAGAGGAAGTGAGTTTAGGTGCCTGCAGGTAAGTGACTTGGCGCGAAAGGTTTGGAAAGACTTCCCCAGGTTGCCGAGGTAGAACCTGCTGGAGCGACTGTTGCTTCCAGATGTGGAAATGAGGGCAGGATCGGAGACATATACATGTGGCTGGGAGAACAGGGAGATGAGTGGGTGGTGAATTAAAAACATGGTCAGACAGAATGTTACTGGACGCCTGACAGTACCGTTTCCCAGTTAAATATTGCAGAAAGAGTGGGTGGACAGCGGCGGGGAAATTATGAGAAAAAAAGCATCCTTGAAGGACAAGAGGTGTCGGTGTGGAGAGACAATTCGGAAATGGAGGGAGTGGACACAGGAACTTGTAGGTGTGGGAGAGGCTGTACCTCTGGGTTAACTAGGAGAACACAAAAGGACGCAGGGGGTTTGTTAGTGATACACTGAACTCAGAAATAATATAGATCCCGACGATGAACACCATAGCAGGTAATACCACCCAACTGCAAACTCCCCCAACTACACTGTGTCCCAGAGAGGCAAGAAAATCTATGTAACTGGCTTCTAGATCAGCTTCATGTGGTCATATACTGTACTGTGAGAATGTACCCAGAGAGAAAACTGGAAAAAAATAGTCAGCCGATCTTTGGGGATCATTTTTGGCAAAATTCTGCCGACCCATTTTACACCATCCAATGACCCACCCGTGGGTCGCAATCTCCACTTCGACAAACACTGGTTTTGAGGGGATTTGAGGAAAAACATTTTCACCCAGAGGGTGGTGGAAAACTGGAATGCACTGCCTGGAAGGGTAGTTGAGGCAGGGAGCATCACAATTTAAAAAAAGTACTGGCTGAGCACTTGAAATATCGTGATGAAATGCCGGCGTTGGACTGGGGTGAGCACAGTAACAAGTCTTACAACACCAGGTTAAAGTCCAAATCACTAGCTTTCGGAGCACTGCTTCTTCCTCATGTGAGCACTCGCTCCTTCACCTGAGGAAGGAGCTGCGCTCCGAAAGCTAGTGATTTGAAACAAACCAGTTGGACTTTAACTTGGTGTTGTAAGACTTCTTATTGAAATATCGTAACATTCAAGACTATGGGCCAAGTGCTGGGAAGTGGGATTAGTGTAGGTTAGAGTAGTTTTTTTGTCAGTGCAGGAATAATGGGTCGAAGGACCTTTTCTGTATTGTATGATTCTATGATCTCAGGATTGTAAAGTCAAAAAATGTTGTTTTATAAAATCAAAATGTATGTTGCCGTTCAATATGCAAAAATGCTATGCTCTTTCTTTACTCAGAGAGTAGTAGGGGTGTGGAACGCCTTGCCTGCAACAGTAGTAGACTCGCCAACTTTAAGGGCATTTAAGTGGTCACTGGATAGACATATGGATGAAAATGGAATAGTGTAGGTCAGATAGGCTTCAGATGGTTTCACAGGTTGGCGCAACATCGAGGGCCGAAGGGCCCGTACTGCGCTGTAGTGTTCTATGTTCTATGTTCTAGATAAAGTGCAGGAAATCCATGGCTGAGGCCATCTGGATGATTTGTGATCAGTTCTGAGGGAGGACCACAACTAAGTTGCCCATGGAGGACAGCTTGTCAGTACTCAGGGAAATCTACAGCCCAAGCAATCCCATGGATGATGTAAGGGGAAATGTACTTAGGTAGGTCCATAGCTCATACAATCTCAGGTGAATACTGCAGAAGGTCCACAGTTCAAACAATCTGATTGGGTGACAGGCAATCAGTACTGGAGGTCCATGGCTTACATGATTCCATGGTAAACGGGTAGTGAGTACTTTTTTTTTTTTTAAATTTAGATTACCCAATTATTTTTTCCAATTAAGGGGCAATTTAGCATGGCCAATCCACCTACTCTGCACATTTTTGGGTTGTGGGGGCAAAACCCACGCAAACACGGGGAGAATGTGCAAACTCCACACGGACAGTGACCCAGAGCCGGGATCGAACCTGGGACCTCAGCGCCGTGAGGCGGTTATGCTAACCACTTGGCCACCATGCTGCCCTGGGTAGTGAGTACTGAGGAAGATCTGTAGCTGGTGGGTGGGAGGGGGGGGATTAACAACAAACTGGTTTGTCAGCAGAACATTCTTACCTGTCCATGAGAGACCACGGGACCTATAGAACTGCCAGGCTGGGAAAATGCCATTGGAGGTATTGCCTTCAACATCATATTATGCATAATTATCTGGTGCATCTGTGCATTTTGCATTAACATCATCTCAACCATATCTGTAACAAATTAATGAAAGATTATAATAAACATAAAGCTAAGCCGTGGGGGTACATTTTGTATAAAACATATCCTTCCAGCGAAACATTGTAAAAACTTACTCCAAACATTTCTTTTTGTTCATTCATGGGATATGGGTGTGGCTGCCGATCCCTGCAAAGGAACAGGGATATATTTCCAAGTCACAATGGCATGCTGCTTGGAGGGAAACTTCCAGGTTCCCAGGCATCAGCCTCCCTTGTCTTTCTAGATCATAGCAGTCATGGGTTTGAAAGGTGTTACCTAAATACCCTGAGTAAGTTCCTGCAGTGCATCTTGTACGACAAGAGTTCTAAAAGAGGCAGCTGAAGAGATTATGATTGTGATGGTTATGATTTTCCAGAATACCCTAGATTTTACAGCAATCCCAGCAAATTAAAAATTAGCAAATGTAATCCTGCTAGTCAAGAAAAAGAGAGAAAGAGAGAACTAAGGCACGGTAACCTGACATTAGTTTTCTAATAAATATCTTTATTGAATTTTACATATGTACACTATTGTGGTAGTCACCACTGATGTATATATATTGTATATATAGGTGCTTTACGATAAGGCCCCTGTACTACAGGTACGGGGGTAGTTCCCTGCCTGCTGGCTCCACCCAGTAGGCGGAGTATAAATATGTGTGCTCCCAGTACAGCAGCCATTTCGTCAGCTGCTGTAGGAGGCCACACATCTCAGTGTACTAAAGCCTCGATTACATCTTACTCTCATCTTTGCGTAATTGATAGTGTAATGCATCAATTTATTACACTGAGATTTTTCAGTGATGGACCTCCACCTCAAACCGGGTCGCCTGCAGCTGCATCCTCAAGCAGACAACAGCAAAAAGGACTTTGAACATTGGCTAGCTTGCTTTGAAGCGTACATTGGGTCTGCGGCAGACACAATCCCAGAAGCACAGAAGCTCGAGATCCTTTACACGCGGCTGAGCTCCAACGTCTTTCCACTCGTCCAGGACGCACCGACCTACACAGAGGCCATGGCACTACTGAAGGAAATCTACGCTCAGCGAACTAACAAAATCTACGCCAGGCACCTCCTCTCCACATGGCGCCAACTTCCCGGTAAGTCGGTGGAAGATTTCTGGTGCGCCCTGCTCGCCCTAGTTAGAGACTGTGACTGTCAGGCTGTTTTGGCCACGGAACACTCGAATTTGCTAATGAGAGACACATTTGTTACGGGCATAAGGTCTGACTACATTCGCCAGCGCCTCTTAGAAGGGGCCACGCTCGACCTCGCGGCGACCAAAAAGCTAGCGCTCTCACTTACGGTCGCATCACGCAACATTAAGGCCTATGCCCCCTACCGCACAGCCCACCCCCCCTGTGCATCGTGGACTCCGCAGATGGCCGCCCCATCGTGGACCCCATCAGCAACTGCGCGGCAGCCAACCAACCAATTTGGGGGCCCAAATGCTACTTCTGTGGGAAGTCAAAACACCCCTGACAGCATTGCCGGGTGCGGAGCGCCCTCTGCAAGGCCTGTGGCAAGAAGGGACATTTCGCTGCAGTGTGCCAGGACCGCTCAATCGCTGCTTTTTACCCGGCACCCCCCCCCACATGCGGCCAGTGGGCGCCGCCATCTTCCCCTCCTCTGACCACGTGCAGCCAGTGGACACCACCATCTTGCTCGGCTCACAACACGTGCAGCCCATGGGCGCCGCCATCTTGTCTACCTCACGACTCGTGTAGCCCCAGGGCGCCGCCATCTTGCCTCCCCCACGACCCATGCGGCCCGTGGGTGCCACCATCTTACCAGACTCCGGACCCCTGCCCGCCGGGCACCTCATTAGGCCGCTCATCGCCTGCAACTGCCGACAACCAGCCACGTCTCGCCTCGGTCACGATTGACCAGTCTCGACCACACAACCTCGCGATGGCTTCAACTAAAGTGAAGGTCAACGGGCACGAGATCTCCTGCCTGCTGGACTCCGGGAGCACTGAGAGCTTCATCCACCCCGATACGGTAAGGCGCTGTTCCCTCGCGGTACACCCCGCTAACCAGAGAACCTCCCTGGCCTCCGGATCCCACTCCGTGGCGATCCGGGGGTACTGCATCGCCACCCTCACTGTCAAGGGTGTGTAGTTCAGCGGCTTCCGCCTCTACTTTCTCCCCAACCTCTGCGCTGCCTTGCTACTCGGCCTGGAATTCCAGTGCAACCTCCAGAGCCTAACCCTGAAATTCGGCGGGCCCCTACCACCCCTTACTGTGTGCGGCCTCACGACCCTTAAGGTCGACCCACCTTTCCTTTTTGCAAACCTAACCTCGGATTGCAAACCCGTCGCCACTAGGAGCAGATGGTAAAGCGCCCAGGTCAGGACCTTCATCAGGTCTGAAGTACAGCAGCTGCTGTGGGAAGGTATTATCGAGGCCAGCAACAGCCCCTGGAGAGCCCAAGTGGTAGTGATCAAAACTGGGGAGAAAAACAGGATGGTCGTTGACTACAGTCAGACCATCAATCAGTACACGCAGCTCTACGCGTACTCCCTCCCACGCACATTTGATATGGTCAATCAGATTGCACAGTACCGGGTCTTCTCGACAGCGGACCTGAAATCTGCCTACCACCAGCTCTCCATCCGCAAGGCAGACCCCCATAAACTGCGTTCGAAGCAGACAGACGCCTTTACCATTTTCTTAGGGTCCCCTTCGGTGTCACCAATGGATTGGATTGGATTGGATTTGTTTATTGTCACGTGTACCGAGGTACAGTGAAAAGTATTTTTCTGCAAGCAGCTCAACAGATCATTCAGTACATGGGAAGAAAAGGGAATTAAACAGAATTCAAGAAAATACATGAGAATACATAATAGGGCAACACAATATATACAATGTACTACATAAGCATTGGCATCGGATGAAGCAGACATGGGTGTAGTGTTAATGAGGTCAGTCAATAAGAGGGTCATTTAGGAGTCTGGTGACAGTGGGGAAGAAGCTGTTTTTGAGTCTGTTCGTCCGTGTTCTCAGACTTCTGAATCTCCTGCCCGATGGAAGAAGTTGGAAAAGTGAGTAAGCCGGGTGGGAGGGATCCTTGATTATGCTGCCTGCTTTCCCCCGGCAGCGGGAGGTGTAGATGGAATCAATGGATGGGAGGCAGGTTCGTGTGATGGACTGGGCGGTATTCATGACTCTCTGAAGTTCCTTGCGGTCCTGGGCCGAGCAGTTGCCATACCAGGCTGTGATGCAGCCCGATAGGATGCTCTCTATAGTGCATCTGTAAAAGTTGGTAAGGGTTAATGTGGACATGCCAAATTTCCTTAGTTTCCTGAGGAAGTAAAGGCGCTGTTGTGCTTTCTTGGTGATAGCGTCGACATGAGTGGACCAGGATAGATTTTTGGTGATGTGCACCCCTAGGAATTTGAAACTGGGGTCTCGGTCTTCCAACAGGAGATGGACCGAATGGTTGACCGGTACGGACTGCGGGCCACTTTCCCGTACCTGGACAATGTCACCATCTGCGGCCACGATCAGCAGGACCATGACACCAACCTTTCCAAATTTCTCCACACCGCCACTCTCCTCAACCTCACGTATAACAAGGAGAAGTGCGTGTTCAGCACGTACCGCTTAGCCATCCTCGGCTATGTGGTCCAGAACGGAGTTCTGAGGCCCAGCCCCGATCGCATGCGCGCCCTTTTGGAACTCCCCCTCCCCCACTGCCCCAAGGCCCTCAAACGATGCCTGGGGTTCTCTACGTATTACGCCCAGTGGGTCCTAAACTATGCGGACAAGGCCCACCCACTCATTCAATCCACTGTTTTTCCCCTGACGGCCAAGGCTCACCAGGGCTTCAACCGTATCAAGGCCGACATCGCCAAGGCTGCGATGCACGCGGTCAACGAGACGTTACCATTCCAAGTCGAGATCGATGCATCAGACGTCACTCTGACTGCCACCCTCAACCAGGCAGGCAGGCCCATGGCATTCTTTTCCCACATCCTCCATGGCTCCAAAATTCGGCAGTCCTCCGTCAAAAAAGAGGCGCAAGCCATCGTTGAAGCTGTGCAGCATTGGAGGCATTACCTGGCCGGCAGGAGATTCATGCTCCTCACTGACCAACGGTCGGTTGCCTTCATGTTTAACAACACACAGCGGGGCAAGATCAAAAACGATAAAATCTTGAGGTGGCGGATCGAGCTCTCCACCTACAACTACGAGATTTTGTATCGCCCCAGTAAGCTCAACGAGCCCCCCGATGCCCTATCCCAAGGTACACGTTCCAGACGACTCCGGATCCTGCACGATAACATCTGTCACCCTGGGATCACCCGTTTTTACTATTTCATCAAGGCCTGCAACCTGCCCTACTCCATCGAGGAAGTCAGGGCGATCACCAGAGACCGCCAGGTCAGCGCGGAGTGTAAACCGCACTTCTCCCGGCCAGACCGTGCGCGCCTGGTGAAGGCCTCTCGCCGCTTTGAAAGCCTCAGCATGAACGTCAAAGTGCCCCTCCCCTCCACCGACTGGAACACGATGAATATTCCCGATTCCCCTTTGCTGTCCCATGCCCCGATATGACGTCTGCCACCGTTATCAAAGCCCTCAACACCATCTTCACTCTGTTCGGTTTCCCCGGCTACGGCCACAGCGACCGGGGATCCTCATTCATGAGCGATGAGCTGCGCCAGTATCTGCTCAACAGGGGCATTGCCTCGAGCAGGATGACCAGCTGCAACCCCAGGGGAAATGGGGAGGTGGAGCGGGAGAATGGGACGGTCTAGAGGGCCATCCAGCTGGCCCTACGGTCCAGAAATCTCCCGGCTTCCCGCTGGCATGAGGTCCTCCCCGACGCCCTTCACTCCATTTGGTCGCTTCTTTGCGCCGCGACTAATAAACCCCCCATGAACGTCTCTTTACCTTCCCCAGGAAGTCCACCTCCGGGGTTTTGCTCCCAATATGGCTGGCAGCTCCAGGACCCGTTCTCCTCCGTAGACACGTTCAACTCCACAAGGCGGACCCGTTGGTTGAGAGGGTACAGCTACTTTACGCCAACCCGCAGTATGCTTACGTAGCGTACCCCGATGTACGCCAAGACACAGTCTCCCTCAGGGACCTGGCACCAGCTGGTTCCACACGCACCCCCCCCCCTCTGCCCTGGCGCTTCCCTTCCATCCCCCAGCACCTCCCACCGCAGCCCCCGCTCCGGGACAATCCGTCCTCCCCTTGCTCCCACCCGGGGATGAAGAGTCACCGAAGACCAAGCCGCCGCCGGAGTCGCCACCAGCAGTACGGCGCTCTCGACGACAGATCAAGGCACCGGACCGCCTGAATTTGTAATATTATCTGTAATTTTAAACAACTTTCTGTATATAGTTCTCCACCACCCCCACTGGACTCATTTTTAACAGGGGGTGAATGTGGTAGTCACCACTGATGTATATATATTGTATATATAGGTGCTTTACGGTAAGGCCCCTGTACTACAGGTACGGGGGTAGTTCCCTGCCTGCTGGCTCCGCCCCGTAGGCGGAGTATAAATATGTGTGCTCCCCGTACAGCAGCCATGTCGTATTTCGTCAGCTGCTGTAGGAGGCCACACATCTCAGTGTAATAAAGCCTCGATTACATCCTACTCTTGTCTTTGCATAATTGATAGTGCATCAACTATACAGAGGGATTGAGAAGGTTATTATTTACAATTTTACATTCTTTTCCTTTTTTTGGCATTCTAATCCCCTCCCACCCCCGGCCCCTGTTCTCCCCCATCCCTTTTCTGCTATCCTGCCTCTGTCTTAGGCCATTTCTTTCACCGTGGATGTTATTATCCATCATTCGTCTTGTTTTTGTTCTTATGCCTTTGTGGGGGGCTGGGGTGGGGTGGGGTGGGGGGAGGGGCTCTGGCCCCCACCAATCTCTCCCTGGGTGCCATCTTGGCGTTTCCTTGGATTCCACCTTTGCTGCCCCACCACCCCTCCCCCTCCTTGTTTCTGTCCGCTTTGTGTGGCTCAGATGGTTCCTATTGGTCCCCCGTCCCTCTCCCTTCCTATCCGTTGTTGGCTTCAAACAGGTCTTGGAGAGATCGACAAATGGCCCCCACACTTTGTGGAAGCCCTCGTCCGACCCTCGGATGGTGTACTTGGTCTTCTCCAGGTGGAGAAATGCCGCCAGGTCTGCCAGCCGGTCTGCAGCTGTGGGTGGAGCTGCTGATCACCAGCTGAGCAGGATTCTCCAGCCGGCCATTAAGGAAGCAAAAGCAAAGGAGCCATTCCCCATCCCTGTGGTTCTCCCGCTTTGCCAGACACCCCCTCTCTGCAGGGAGGTGCGCTGCGGCCCCCTTTGCTTTGATGCTTCCTAGCGCAAGCTTTACCCGCTAGTGTGATGGCCATTGTCAAGTCATCGGTGTCCCTCTCTCTGGGGTGGTCGGGGACCCCTCACCTCGTGGGTCGGCCGAATTGCTCATCCGCTGCTCTTGACTTTTTCCTCTGCTTTTACCTTCTCTGCAGCCTCTTGAGCTCCCAATCACTGGCATACTGCACCTATTCTCTCCCTTTCTTCCTTGTGGGTGAATTAAGTCTGATGTTTCAGCTAAATTCTTCTATTTGATTGTAATCTGGAGGAGAGCCACCTGTTGTGGGACTGCTCAGCACATCACCGTCACCAGAAGTCCTGACATTAGTACCCAATTCATTTTTTTCCAATTAAAGGGCAATTGAGCGTGGCCAATCCACCCAGCCTACACATCTTTGGATTGTGGGGGTGACACCCACATAGACACGGGGAGAATGTGTAAACTTCACACAGACAGTGACCCAGGGCCAGTATCAAACTCGGGTCCTCGGTGCCGTGACGCAGCAGTGATAACCACTGTGCCGCCTCTCACCTGACATTAGTTGTTGGGAAGTAACTTGAATCTCTTATTAAGGAAGTATATTACGATCCGAGACTAGACCCCAATAGTGGCTAGCATTCAGGACCAAAACTCCAATATTTTACTTTATTTTAAGACTGTGCAGAAAGAAGGACTCCCTCCAGGGGTGACTGCCTGGAAAAATAGGGCTTGGATATTTCTAAAACAATAATTTACGATGAATACAATATTTAACTTTTTAACTTCATACTCAAAAAAAACAGCTTACAATTACCCCTACATACTACCAGACAATTTCCCATTAAACAACAAGAAAATAAACATACAGCTCTCAATCTATCTTCCAATTAGCAGGGTATAGAGTAATACTTACTTTAAAAAACCGATTTGGGACAGCAGAACATGGGTGGCAGAATTGAATGGCTGACCAGGCTCAAGGAGCTTTATGATCTACTCCTACTCCCGTTTCTCATATAGACTGGTGAAATGAGTAGATGTGAGATGGGTCCAATTTAATGCAGAATGAAGTGAGATATTTAGAACAAAGAATGAGGAGAGGCAGTATAAACACAACAGGGGCTGGTTTAGCACAGTGGGCTAAACAGCTGGCTTGTAATGCAGAACAATGCCAGCAGCGCGGGTTCAATTCCCATACCGGCCTCCCCGAACAGGCGCTGGAATGTGGCGACTAGGTGCTTTTCACAGTAACTTCATTGAAGCCTACTTGTGACAAAAAGTTATTATTATTATTATAGAACAATTATAAAAAGGTGCAGGAACAGAGAGCCCTGGGAGCATATATGCACAAGTGAAAAAGCTGTTGAAAAGGCAGACAAAGTCTTCAGACGTTGAGGACAAATTCAGGGAAGTTATGATAAACCTTTAGAAATCATTGGTAAGGGAACTTCCGGTTGCGGCTATGACCAGCTAAGTCGCACGTTTGGCTGCTCCTGCTACAAAGGTGTTTTCGGGCCGATTGGAGGGCCCCAACGGCGCTGTAAGGACAAATCCCGGTGGGGGAAGGCTCCCTGAAGAGAACCAGACCAACTTTATGGTCGGTACCCGGAGTGGGGTGGTAAAGAAAGCAACAGCAGCTCCCAAAAAAAAGCGGGGGAAGAAGACCAAAATGGCGGCTGGTGGCGCACCCGAGGAATGGAGGAAATGGGCGGAGGAGCAGCAGGCCGCTCTCCTGCGCTTCTTTACGGAGCTGAAAATGGAGCTCTTGGAGTCAATGAATGCGACGACCACCAGGCTGATGGGAGCCCAGGCGACCCAAGAGGCGTCGATTCGGGAGCTGCAGCAGGAGATGACTGCGAGGGAGGAGGAGGCCACGGTCCTCGTGGGAAAGGTAGAGGTGCACGAGGCACTCCACCTGAAATGGCAGAGCCGTTTTGAGGAGCTGGATACCCGAATGAGGCGGAAGAACCTGAGGATCTTGGGCCTGGCAGAAGGCCTGGAGGGGTCAGACCTCCCGGGATATGTAGCAGAAATGCTGAGCTCCCTGATGGGGGCAGGGGCCGTCCCTTCGCCCCTGGAGCTGGAAGAGGCCTACAGGGTCATGGTTAGGAGGCCAAGAGCAAATGAGCCCCCGAGGGCGGTGCTGGTGCGGTTCCAGCGACTCAGCGACCGTGAGAGAGTGCTGGAGTGGGCCAAGAGGGAAAGGAGCAGCAAGTGGGAGAATTCGACGGTGAGGGTCTACCAGGACTGGAGTGCGGAGGTGGCAAAGCGGCGGGCCCGGTACAACCGGACGAAGGCGGTGCTACATGCAAAACGGATCAGGTTCGGAATGCTGCAGCCAGCGCGCTTGTGGGTCACCTACAGGAACCAACACCACTATTTTGAGTCCCCAGAGGAGGCGTGGGCCTTTGTACAGGAAGAGAAACTGAACCCCAGGGGATACTTGGCGGCCGTAGCCGCTCGGGTACTTTCAGCTGAATTCTTTGTTTGGATTTTGAACTCTTGCTGTGGTTTTTCTTCTGATGTTTTTTCCCCCCTTTGCCAACTTCCCTTAGTTATTGTTATTGTGGTTATTCATGGTTATTTATGCTGTTTGGTAGAGGGCGACTGTTAAGTACATTGTTATTTGTTATCTATCTGTTATTTATAATGTTAAGTTGGGGAGGCGGGACGGGGGGGAGAGCGGATCGGGGATATGGGCTCCTAGGGGGGGTTCTTTAAAGGCATGGACGGGGACGGGGGTGGAACTGAAGATGGCGGGGTGGGGTGTGGCAGGGCGAAAGCGCGGGCTTTCCTCTGTTTTCCCGCGCGCGGGGCAGAGGAGGGGGGAGGGGAGGAGTGCGGGGCGTGGCTAGCAATGGCGACCTTTCCCGCGCTGGAGCGGGGCCAAGGAGGAGTGGCAAGGGGGGGGAGGCCCCCCCCCCCCCGAGCCGGGGGGAGTCGGAGTGTGGCAGGAGCAGCCGGTCAGCGTGAACCAGCTGACTTACGGGAGTACGATGGAGGGTACATCGCGGCTAGGAGGGGTCCTAGCCTGGGGGGGGGGGGGGGGGGGGGGTTAGGGAGGGACACCGGGTTGCTGCTGAAAAGACCAGAAACGGGAAGTGGAGGACTGGAGAGGTGGGGGGAGGGGGACATCGCCATGGGGAGCGGGTCAGAAGGGGAGGGTCGACCCGGGGCGAGCAGGGAACAGGACATGGCTAATCGGCAGGGGAAGGGGGCGGGTCGTCCCGCGACCCGGCTGATCACTTGGAACGTGAGGGGGCTGAATGGGCCGGTCAAGAGATCAAGGGTATTCTCACACCTGAAGGGACTGAAGGCTCATGTAGCAATGTTACAGGAGACCCATTTGAAGGTAGTGGACCAGGTTCGCCTGAGAAGGGGGTGGGTGGGACAGGTGTTCCACTCTGGATTGGACGCAAAGAACCGGGGGGTGGCGATTCTGGTGGGAAAGAGGGTGTCGTTCGTGGCGGAGGAGGTGGTGGCGGATAAGGAGGGTAGGTATGTGATGGTGAAGGGTAAGCTGCAGGGGGAGAAAGTGGTGATGGTCAACGTATATGCCCCGAACTGGGATGACGCGGGTTTTATGAGGCGCCTATTGGGCCTCATTCCGGGACTGGAGGCAGGGGGCTTGATCATGGGGGGGGACTTTAACACAGTGCTGGACCCCGGGCTAGACAGATCGAGCTCAAGGACCAATAGGAGGCCGGCAGCGGCAGAAGTGCTGAGGGGGTACATGGAGCAGATGGGAGGAGTAGACCCATGGAGGTTTGGTAGGCCGAGGGCGAGGGAGTATTCCTTTTTCTCCCACGTCCATAGAGTGTACTCCAGAATCGATTTCTTCGTGTTGAGCAGGGGGCTGATCCCGAGGGTACGGGAAGCTGAGTACTCGGCCATTGCGATCTCTGATCATGCACCACATTGGGTGGATGTGGAAATGGGGGAGGCGCGGGACCAGCGCCCGCTGTGGCGGCTGGATGTGGGGCTGTTAGCGGACGACGAGGTGTGTAAAAGGGTCCGGAAGAGCATTGAGAGCTATCTGGACTTGAATGACACGGGTGAGGTGCAGGTGGGGATGGTCTGGGAGGCCCTGAAGGCAGTGATCAGGGGAGAGCTGATCTCCATAAGGGCGCACAGAGAAAGAAAGGAGAGGCAGGAGAGGGAGAGGCTGGTGGGGGAGCTATTGGAAGTGGATAGGAGATATGCGGAGGCACCAGAGGAGGGGCTGCTGGGAGAACGGCGCAGCCTGCAGGTCAAGTTCGACCTGCTGACCACCAGGAAGGCAGAGACGCAGTGGAGAAGGGCACAGGGCGCGGTCTATGAGTATGGGGAAAAGGCGAGCAGGATGCTGGCACACCAGCTTCGCAAACGAGATGCGGCTAGGGAGATTGGGGGAGTGAAGGAGAGGGGCGGGAAGGTAGTGCAGAAGGGGCAAGAAGTGAATGGGGTCTTCAGGGATTTTTACAAGGAGTTGTATCGGTCTGAGCCGCCGACGAGGAGAGGGGGAATGGAGGACTTCCTAAACAAATTGAGGTTCCCAAGGGTCCAGGAGGGGCTGGTAGAAGGGCTGGGGGCGCCAATAGGGCTAGAGGAGCTAGTCAAGGGAATAGGTCAGATGCAAGCGGGGAAGGCGCCGGGGCCAGATGGGTTCCCGGTGGAATTCTACAAGAAAAATGTGGACTTGGTGGGACCGGTACTGGTACGAGCCTTTAATGAGGCGCGGGAGGGGGGGGTTCTGCCCCCGACAATGTCGCAGGCTCTGATCTCCCTGATATTGAAGCGGGATAAAGACCCCGTGCAGTGCGGGTCCTACAGGCCTATCTCGCTTCTGAACGTGGATGCCAAGTTGCTGGCAAAGATCCTGGCAGCTAGAATAGAGGATTGTGTGCCAGGGGTAATCCATGAGGACCAGACAGGGTTCGTGAAGGGGCGGCAGCTCAACACGAACGTGCGGAGATTGCTGAATGTAATTATGATGCCGGCAGTGGAGGGGGAGGCTGAGATAGTGGTAGCGCTGGACGCGGAGAAGGCATTCGATAGGGTGGAGTGGGAGTACCTGTGGGAGACGTTGGAACGGTTTGGGTTTGGGGAAGGGTTTATTAAGTGGGTGAAGTTGCTCTACTCGGCCCCGATGGCGAGTGTAGTGACAAACGGGAGGAGGTCGGAGTATTTCGGGCTCCACTGAGGGACCAGGCAGGGATGTCCCCTATCCCCCCTACTTTTCGCACTGGCGATTGAACCGTTGGCGATGGCACTGAGGGGTTCAGGGGGGTGGAGAGGACTGACTAGGGGAGGGGAGGAACATCGAGTATCGCTGTATGCGGATGATCTACTGCTGTACGTGGCAGACCCAGAAGGGGGAATGCCGGAGATAATGGAACTATTAGCAGAGTTTGGGGACTTTTCGGGGTACAAACTAAATTTGGGCAAAAGCGAGGTTTTTGTGATACACCCGGGGGATCAGGGAGAGGGTATTGGGAGACTCCCCTTCAAGCGAGCAGGAAAGAGCTTTAGGTACTTAGGGGTGCAGGTGGCAAGGAACTGGGGGACCCTCCACAAGTTGAACTTTTCCAGGCTGGTGGAACAGATGGAGGAGGAATTTAAGAGGTGGGACATGGTACCGTTGTCGCTGGCGGGGAGGGTGCAGTCAATCAAAATGACGGTCCTCCCAAGGTTCTTGTTTTTATTTCAGTGCTTGCCCATCTTCCTCCCTAGGGCCTTCTTCAAAAAGGTGACGAGTAGCATCATGAGCTACGTGTGGGCGCATGGCACCCCAAGGGTGAGAAGGGTCTTTTTGGAGTGGAGTAGGGACAGTGGAGGGCTGGCACTACCCAATCTCTCGGGGTATTACTGGGCGGCAAATGTGTCAATGGTGCGCAAGTGGATGATGGAAGGGGAGGGGGCAGCTTGGAAACGAATGGAGAGGGCGTCCTGTGGCAACACAAGCCTGGGGGCCCTAGTAACGGCACCATGGCCGCTCCCCCCCACGAGGTACACCACGAGCCCGGTGGTGGCGGCCACCCTCAAGATATGGGGGCAGTGGAGGCGACACAGGGGGGAAATGGGAGGTCTGTTGGCGGCGCCAATAAGAGGGAACCATAGATTCATCCCGGGGAACATCGACGGGGGATTTCAGAGCTGGTACAGGGTGGGCATACGGCAGCTGAAGGACCTGTTTATAGAGGGGAGGTTTGCGAGCCTGGGAGGGCTGGAGGAGAAGTTTGAGCTCCCCCCGGGAAACATGTTCAGATATTTACAAGTGAAGGCATTTGCTAGGCGGCAGGTGGAGGGGTTCCCCCTGCTCCCCAGTAAGGGGGCGAGTGATAGGGTGCTCTCGGGGGTCTGGGTCGGAGGGGGGAAGATATCAGACATCTACAAGATAATGCAGGAGGCGGAAGAAGCATCAGGGGAGGAGCTGAAAGCCAAGTGGGAAGTGGAGCTGGGAGAGCAGATAGAAGACGGGACGTGGGCGGATGCACTGGAGAAGGTCAATTCTTCCTCCTCGTGTGCGAGGCTGAGCCTCATTCAATTTAAGGTGCTGCATAGAGCTCACATGACGGGGACAAGGATGAGCCGGTTCTTTGGGGGTGAGGACAGGTGTGTCAGATGTCTGGGAGGCCCAGCGAACCATGTGCATATGTTCTGGGCATGTCCGGTGCTGGAAGGGTTCTGGAAGGGGGTGGCAAGGACGGTGTCGAAGGTGGTGGGGTCCAGGGTCAAACCAGGATGGGGGCTTGCGATCTTTGGGGTCGGGGTAGAACCGGGGGTACAGGAGGCCAGGGAGGCCGGAATACTGGCCTTTGCGTCCCTAGTGGCTCGACGAAGGATATTAATTCAATGGAAGGACGCGAGGCCTCCAAGCGTTGAAACTTGGATTAACGATATGGCTAGCTATATTCAGCTAGAAAGGATCAAATTTGCCCTGAGAGGGTCGGTACAGGGATTCTCCAGGCGGTGGCAACCTTTCCTTGACTTTTTAGATCAGAGATAGGCGTACGGGGTCGTGGCAGCAGAAACCGGGGGGGGGGGGGGGGGGGGGGGGGAGGGGAAGGGGGGGGGCAGCAATGGTCGTGGGGGGACATGTACGACTGTAACGCGGGCAAGTCTGCTCGCTGCTCATGTCTGAAACTGTAGGCTGCCTTGTTTGTTAAGTTGTTGCTTGGGGGGGGGGGGAGGACGGGTGCGCGCGAGAGGGCGGGCGAGGGAGGGATATTTGCCTAGAGGGATTGTGTTGTAAATAATTTAAAAATTAGTAGGGGTAAATGTCTGTATGGAAAAACTCTTTCAATAAAAATTATTTAAAAAAAAAAAAAAGAAATCATTGGTAAGTCCTCAACCTGGGGCAGAATTACAAAGAAACACACTGTGCCCTGGCATGGGGCCCCCAAAGGCAAGAGGGCCCCAAAATGGCAGCACGGTAGCATTGTGGATAGCGCAATTGCTTCACAGCTCCAGGGTCCCAGGTTCGATTCCGGCTTGGGTCACTGTCTGTGTGGAGTCTGCACATCCTCCCTGTGTGTGCGTGGGTTTCCTCCGAGTGCTCTGGTTTCCTCCCACAGTCCAAAGATGTGCGGGTTAGGTGGATTGGCCATGATAAATTGCCCTTAGTGTCCAAAATTGCCCTTAGTGTTGGGTGGGGTTACTGGGTTATGGGGATAGGGTGGAGGCGTTGACCTTGGGTAGGGTGCTCTTTCCAAGAGCCGGTGCAGACTCGATGGGCCGAATGGCCTCCTTCTGCACTGCAAATTCTATGAAAATGCAGACTCTCACAGCCAATCAGCTAATGGCATATATTGCAAACCTGACCACAATTGAAAAGTCAATCACTACTCTCAGCAAGGGATGGGATTTATCTGATCTACTGCAGCTCACGGTTCTGTACAGACACTGTGGAGACATTCACCCATTCGGAATGAAATGGTCCATTTGGAGCCTGGTGGGAGCACAGTGGTGGTTGGCGCCCAGCATCCAGGTGTGAATGAACAATGAACAGAAATAATGGGTTTCCTCAGGGAGGGCAAAGCAAAGTAGATTTAGAAAGTTACAGATTGCTGCACACAATTAGGGTAGGCACTCAGTGGGGAACTATGTTGTGTTCTTGTGCTGCCGCTGAGCACCATGTTGTGTTATGGGTTTGTTTGATGTCTCAATAATGAGATCTTGAGACTTGTATCTTTAAATATGAACCATTTATCGTTAATATTTAACTACATACAGATCCCAATTAATGCCATGCATGGTGCTGCTTTTTCCTATTTCTAGAGTGTTCCCTTTGAGTTTATTACCACGTGACTCTATACATCATACTGTGGGCAGTGCCATTCTCCAGTCCTCATGTTAACCCTTGCTCTGCCATGTAACTTTCCAAGGGCATGCAGGCACATATGACATAATAAAGCAAACTGGAGAGGAGTGGCATATCCATTATTGGTCAGATTAAGGGTGGCTTAGACAAGCCAGGACCACACCACAGTTTATTAGCTCAGCAGTAGGATAACGGAGTTTTCCCATCTGACTGATGATTGAAACAAGCACAGGTCACTCCCAAAACCAAATTGTACAATTCACAATCGGGACCTGAAGCAACGTGCAGGGATACAGACAGGGCAAAAAACAATTTTAAAAGGACTTAACATCTAAAAAATCAGCACAATTGAAACATTTCTTACCTTCCTTGATGCTACCTGACCTGATTGGTGGAAGGGCCTGTGGAGGTGGGATCTGCGTGATGAGTGGCTGTTGCTGTGGTAACTGTTGTATGATTGTTGAGGGCTGCTGGGGAAGCTGTGGGGAGAGAAACCAGGAGCAAAAAATGAAGGGAATATAGAAACAGGTGAAAAAGAATAAAGTGAAACGGGCAGTAAATTAACTTCAGTCACCGAGCAGCATACTGCTGAAAGGATTGTAGTGTCAAAAATGGGTTTTAAAAAAATAACTTGAATTTATATAGCTTCTTTCACACAACCTCAGGATGTCCCAACGAGCTTTAGAAGCCCATTAAGTTAATTTACGGAACAATGACTTTGAGGTCAAGTTTGTGTTAAACATCACCTGGTGTGACTCAGGTGCCCCATGCTGGCATAGCAGTCTCATTTTCTGCAGATGAAGACAGCGAGCACCGGAGGTGCACAATTCATCAGTTTTCTCTGGGCCATTCCCATGGCCAGTTGAGATTTCCATTTCTTCAAGCATTTACCAATGCCCCTCCAGTCAGCCGATGCCTCTCAGTTGTCTACATTGATATCTGCCTCATTCATATCTCACTTGCTGGTGTCATTGTGATGGAGGGAGTGAATATTTGTGGAAAGAATGCCAATCAAACGGCTACTTTGTCCTGGATGGTGTCGAGCTTCTTGAGTGTTGTTGGAACTGCACTCATCCAGGCAAGTGGGGGGTATTCCATCATCGCTCCTGACTTGTGCCCTGTAGATGGTGGACAAGCTTTGGAGAGTCAGGAGGTGAGTTACTTGCTGCAGGTTTCCTAGCCTCTGACCTGCTCTTGTAGCCACATTTATGTGGCTAATTCAGTTCAGTTTCTGGTCAATGGTAACCCCCAGGATGTTGATAGTGGGAGATTGTGTGTTGGTAATGCCAGTGACTATTATGAGGTAATGGTGAGATTCTCTCTGGTTGAAGGTGGTCATTCTCTGGCACTTGTGTGGCACAAATGTTACTTGTGACTTGTCAGCCCAAGTGTAGATATTCTCTAGATCATGTGCATTTGGACAGGGACTGCTTCAGGTGTCTGTATGGTGCGGAACATTGTGCTGTCATCGGCGAATATCCCCACTTCTGACTCATGATGGATGGAAGGTTATTGATGAAGGAACTGAAAATGTTTGGGCTTAGGACACCAGCCCGAGGAACTGCAGTAACAGCAAATGCTGTTAGGAAGGGAGTTTCAGATTTTTGACCCAATGACAGTGAAGGAGTTGTGATACGTCTTTTATTCAGGATGCCGCGTGGCTTGGAGGGGAAATTGGAGGTGGTGACATTCCCATTTGTCTACTCCCCTTGTTCTTTTAGGTGCGAGAGGTCATGGGTTTGGAAGGTGCTGTTGAAGAAAGCTTTACAAGTTGTCACAGTGTATTTTGTAGATGGTGCACACCTCTGCCAGTGTGATTGGCGGTGAAAGGAGTGAACCTTTAAGCTGGTACATGATATGCTGAACAGGTAAGGTGCTTTGAGGTGGATGGTGTTGAGCTTTTTTGAGTGGTTGCACTAATCCAAATGCAAGTGGAGAGTATACCATCACACCCCTGACTTGTGCCTTGTGGACAGGCTTTGGAGAGTCAGAAAATGAGTTGCTCACGGAAGAAGTCCCCTCCCAGCCCAATCAGCTCTTATAGGCACAGTATTTATAAGGACATTTCCGTTAAGGTTCTGATCAATAATAACTCCCAGAATTTGGATGATGGGAGATTCAGCGATGGTAATATGTCAGGGAGGTTGGTTGGATTTTCTCTTGCCGGGAATGATGATTGTCATTGTTACCTCCCACTTAACAGCCTGAATATTGTACAGGTCTTGCTTCATATGGATGTAGCCTGTTTCAGAAACTCAGGAGTGATGAACAAATCGCCAATGAACACAACCACTTCTGACCTCATGATAGAGGGAAGGTCACTGATGAAGCACTTGAAGTCAATTGGGCCTACCACACTACCCAGAGGAACTCCCACAGCAATGTTACCGGGCTGAGATGATTGGCCTCCAAAAACTACAACTATCTTCCTTTGTGGCCAGTATGATTTCAGTTAGAATCATAGAGTCATGACAGTGCAGAAGGAGGCCATTCGACCCATCAAGTCTGCACCGACCCCGCGAAAGAGCACCCTACCGAGGCCCAATCCCCATCCTATCCCCATAACCCCACCAACCTTTGGACACCTAGGGTCAATTTAGCATGGCCAATCCATCTAACTTGCACACCTTTAGACTGTGGGAGGAAACCGGAGCACCCGGAGGAAACCCACGCAGACACAGAGAGAAAGTGCAAACTCCACACAGTCACCGGAGGTCAGAGTTGAACCTGGGTCCCTGGCGCTGTGAGGCAGCAGTCCTAACCACTATGCCGACCAGTTATTGGGAGAGCTTGCCCCCACCAATTCCCACTGACTTCAATTTTGCTGGGACTTATTGATAACATATTCAGTCAAATGCTGCCTTGATATCAAGGGTAGTCACTCTCACCTAACCAATGGAAACATGTAGCTAAATGTTTTTTGGCTAAAATCTGTCTGTCAACTTTACATTTCATTGGAATCAAAACGTATTTCTAGCAGACTAACAGAAACTAATTTTTTAATTTTAAGAATTAATCATTTCCTTTGAAGACAATGAAGCACAATGTAAATTATGTCTTATTATTTATGTTTCAGATGTTAATCAATTTGCATTTTCTGTGATTACGGAAACACAGAATTGGTACAACACAGAAGGAGGCTATTCAGCCGGTCATGTCTTCATCGGTTCTCTATAGAGTCAATTTACCTCGTGCCACTCCCCCGCTTTTCCCTCACGGCCCTGAACATTCTTCCTTTTCAGAGAACAATCCAAGTCCCTCTTGAATTCCTCAACTGAACCTGTTTTCACCACTCTCTCACGCAGTACATCCCAGATCCAAAACACACGGGATATTAAAAAGTTTCTCCCCATGTTGCCAATTACTTTAAAACTGTGCCCTCTTGTTCTCGATCTATCAATGGGACCATTTTTCCCTATCTATTCATTTTAAGTACCTTTGTCAAATCACCTCTCAACCCTCCCCAAAGTTTCGTTCTGTATTTTCAGTGAAATGCAGACCTACCAACTTCATTCATTCTGTGAGTTTCATGCACAAGGTGGTGATATCCTACCTACTTCAGGATCACAGTCCCTTGTGTGGAAGCATTAATGTCAGGATATTGTCACGGGATGCTATGAAGTTAGACATATTTCACCAATCATAGTGAAAGTCTATTAAAATTGTAGACCTTGGAATTGTATTGAGACTGCTCAAGCTCATTTCATATCAGACCCGGAGAGCTAACAAACCTTAGTTAGGCCACACTTGGAGTCTAGTGTTCAATTCTGGTCGCCACACTACCAGAAGGATGTGGAGGCTTTAGAGAGGGTACAGGAGAGATTTACCAGGATGTTGCCTGGTATGGAGGGTAGTAGCTATGAGGAGAGGTTGAATAAACTGGGTTTGTTCTCACTGGAATGACGGAGGTTGAGGGGCGACCTGACAGAGGTCTACAAAATTATGATGGGCATAGACAGAGTGGATAGTCAGAGGCTTTTTCCCAGGGTAGAGGGGTCAATTACTAGGGGGCATAGGTTTAAGGTGTGAGGGGCAAGGTTTAGAGGAGATGTACAAGGCAATTTTCTTTTATTTTATTTTTTACACAGAGGGTAGTGGGTGCCTGGAACTCGCTGCCGAAGGAGGTGGTGGAAGCAGGGATGATCGTGACATTTAAGGGGCATCTTAACAAATACGTGAATAGGATGGGAATAGAAGGAAACGGACCCCGGGAGTGTAGAGGATTTTAATTTGGATAGGCAGCATGATCGGCACGGGCTTGGAGGGCCGAAGGGCCTGTTCCTGTGCTGTACTTTTCTTTGTTCTTTGATCCCCTATGGCTGGCCTACGTCTGAACTCATGTCACAGTGTTTAACGCTCTGTACTACCCATCCTCTTTATTTTAGCTGTCATGTCATGACTGCAGTGAAACTGGGGTTGTGTGAAAATAGTCAAACACATTTTGCAGCAATTTGTAATCTTTACAGATTTCTCCACTTCAAAGATGTAATTTAGGAGCTGGTATCCCAGATTAGCCTGTTATAAAGGGGAATTTCTGAAACAAATTCATGGCTTCTTGACTGAGATTTTTGTAAATGGAAACCAGTCCATATTTGAACAAAAGCTGAAAATCTGAAATGAAAACAAAATGTTGGAAATGGTCAAGGGCATCTGTAAAAAGAGAGAAACTGACTTAACAGCTCAGGTTGACAAATTTTCATCAATTCCGATGGAATTCATCAAATTGAAATCTCGGTTTTTGTCTTTCCACAGGTGCTGTCTGGACCACAGAGTATTTCCAGCATTTACTGTCTTCGTAGCCGCATTTGAAGAGTGGGCCATTTCCCACCACCTAGTCTTGTGCCTTACCGTGTGTTGGATAATCCGAGGTGGCTCTGGTGGGGGCTGATGATAGAACTGAATCGGTGGTGCCTGATGAAGGGGCTCCAGCCGTCGGTAGCGTCTCCGGGTTCCTCCCCAAGTGTGTGGCCTGGAATACTCATCCAACATGTGCTGTTCCTGAAAAAATAACCTTGACATCACAATGGTTGAACCTGTTCCGCATGCTTTAATCTCTGTTTCTCACCATTTTACGCAGCAACACTTTCAACCAGTCATGTTTAAAAACTTAAGGGGTTAGTGGACAGAAAACAGGTTATGTGGATCTAGGCAAACTCAGTGTACTGTGGTTGCTAAGCATTGCCCAAAACCCTGAAACAACAGCCTGTTTTGCCTTAATTGGCCAGCAATTAAGCATTGCTTTCAGAACTGCAACACCTCACAGGGTAGAATGCACCTCTAGGCTGCATAGCTATCATTAACACAGTCCAGGGGATTATATCCTGAAAGGGATAATTACCCAAAGTCTTTTATTCCTTATTAGTTCTTTCCTTTCCTCAAATCGGAATGCACTTCCTGAAAGATTCAATAGTTAACTTTCAAAAGGTAGGGCAGCACGGTGGCGCAGTGGGTTAGCACTGCGGCCTCACGGCACTGAGGTCCTAGGTTCGATCCCGGCTCTGGGTCACTGTCCGTGTGGAGTTTGCACATTCTCCCTGTGTTTGCGTGGGTTTCGCCCCCACAACCCAAAGATGTGCAGAGTAGGTGGATTGAACACACTAAATTGTCCCTTGTGATGAATGTGATTCACACTATATATAGTTGCCAATATCACTCCATGTATATATGTTCGTTATCTACCCATTGTAAGTGCAGTTGCACTATCCGACCACCAGGGGGAGTCGTTATGGGAGTACACGAGAGTTTGTACTGGGCTCCTCCTTTGGCTCCGCCCAGGACTCCTCCCCCTGGGACCGATGTATAAAGATCAGTGCCTTAGAGCCAGCCTGCAGTTCACCTGAAGTTCAACGACGAATAGGCTGGCTCTATTGTAAGTGTATTAAAGCCTCTGTTCAGATCCAACTGCACGTGTTCGCTGAATTGATGGTTCCATCACCCCTTAATTGGAAAAAATAAATTGGGTACTCTAAATTTATTTTTAAAATCTTTCAAAAGGCAATTTTATATACATGAAAACAAACTGCAAGACTTTGGGGACAGAGGGGGGGCATGCAACTAATTTGATAATCTCATTCAAGAAAGATAGGCTGAAAGGTCTCCTGCATTAGGGATTTTCCAGGAGCTACTGAGATGATGGAACATTAACAAACTCAACAAAGAACAGGGCTTGAAACCGGAAACTGGAACTCTACATGGTTCAGCCATTCATTACACCAGCTGAGACTTGCTTTGTTAGCATCAAAGGTTTGACCTAATAACAAGGATTTGCTGCTGTGCTATTGTTAGCTGTGCATTGGCTGGCTCTCTGCTGCCTACATCTTAATTTGCAGCAAGTCCTGTGCCTCTAACACTTCTGTCTCGCTGACCTTCATTAGCTCCCGATGGCACTTAAAAAAAAAAATTCTATCCAGCGAACCATACCCGGCACTGGAGGAGTTCTGGAAGGGGGTGGTGGGGACGGTGTCGAGGGTGGTGGGATCCAGGGTCAAGCCAGGCTGGGGACTCGCGATATTTGGGGTTGGGGGTGGAGCCGGGATTGCAGGAGGCAAAAGAGGCCGATGTCTTGGCCTTTGCGTCCCTAGTAGCCCGGCGGAGGATCTTGCTGCAGTGGAAAGATGCGAGACCTCCAAGTGTGGAGACCTGGATTAATGACATGGCGGGATTCATTAAGTTGGAGAGGGTCAAGTTCGCCCTGAGGGGGTCGGTACAAGGGTTCTTTAGGAGGTGGCAGCCTTTCCTCGACTTTCTGGCCCAGCGATAAGGTACTAGGTCAGCGGCAGCAGCAACCTGGGGGGGGGTTTAGGGGGATAGTGTTTAAGTTAATTTGCTTCTTGTTAATTTATTTTGTTGTTTATTGGGGTTGGGGGGGTGGGGGGGTTTGTTATATGCGTTGTTACGGGTGCCAGGGGGTGTTTATTATTGTTATTGTTATTATTGTTTTGCTGATATATATTTTTCAAAAAATTCCAATAAAAATTATTTTTTAAAAAAATAAAAAAATTCTAGTCCTAGTTTACAAATCGTTTTTACCTCTCCTTTTCTCCATAATCTGCTGTAAACCCGCAACCCTGAAAAAACATTGTGGATGACTTTCAGTCGGTCCATCTGTGCGCTGGCGCATGTCCTGCGGGATAGGGCATCCGGAGGCTCGTTGAGCTTCCCGGGTCGATAATTAATATCGTAATTATAGGTGGAGAGTTCGATCCTCCACCGAAGAATTTTATCATTTTTTATTTTGCCCCTTTGCGAGTTATCAAACATAAAGGCAACCGATCGTTGGTCGGTGATGAGGGTGAACCTCCTACCAGCGAGGTAGTGCCTCCAGTAACGAATAGCCTCCACAATGGCTTGTTCTTCTTTCTCGACTGAGGAGTGTCGGAGATCCGAAGCGGAGAGGGTACGGGAGAAAAATGCCACTGGTCCCCCTGCCTGATTTAGTGTGGCTGCTAGAGCTACCTCCGAGGCGTCGCTCTCAACTTGGAATGGAGTGGATTCATCCACCGCCCGTATGGCCGCTTTGGCGATGTCCTCCTTGATGTAGTTGAAGGCCTGGCGTGCCTCAGATGACAGGGGAAATCGTGTGGCCTTAAAGAGTGGGCGGGCTTTGTCCGCATATTGAAGGACCCACTGGGCGTAGTAGGAGAAGAAGCCCAAGCACCGTTTGAGGGCCTTGGGGCAATCGGGGAGGGGGAGTTCTAAGAGGGGGGCGCATACGGTCCGGGTCTGGGTCCAGGACTCCATTTTCCACGACGTAGCTGAGAATGACCAGTCTGTTTCTGCGGAAAACTCATTTCTCATTGTTGTAGGTGATGTTTAATTTCTGTGCTGTCTGGAAAAAACGGTGGAGGTTGGCGTCGTGGTCCTGCTGGTCATAGCCGCAGATGGTGACATTGTCCAAGTACGGAAACGTAGCCCGCAGCCCGTACTGGTCCACCATTCGGTCCATTGCTCGTTGGAACACCGAGACCCCATTAGTGACGCCGAAGGGGACCCGGAGGAAATGGAAGAGGCGGCCATCGGCCTCGAATGCCGTGTAGTGGCGGTCCTCCGGGCGGATTGGGAGCTGGTGGTATGTAGACTTCAGATCCACCGTGGAAAAGAGCCGATACTGGGCGATCAGATTTACCACGTCTGCAATCCTGAAGAGGGGATACGCGTCGAGGAGCGTAAATCTATTTATGGTCTGACTATAGTCGACAACCATGCGGAATTTTCCCCCGGTCTTAACGACCACCACCTGAGCTCTCCAGGGACTATTGCTGGCCTCTATAATCCCCTCACTGAGAAGCCTTCGGACCTCTGATCTGATAAATACCCTATCCTGCAGGCTGTATCGCCTGCTACGAGTGGCTACGGGTTTACAGTCCTTTGTGAGATTGGCGAAGAGAGGAGGGGGGGAGATTCGCAGCGTAGCGAGGCTGCAGATAGTGAGTGGGGGCAGGGGCCCGCCGAAGCTGAGGGTGAGGCTCTTAAGATTACATTGAAAATCTAGGCCTAATAAGAGTGGCGCGCAGAGTTCGGGCAAGACGTAGAGTTGAAATTTTGCATAGCTAGCGCCTCGGATTGTGAGTGTCGCGGCGGTGCGCCCCTGGATCTGGACAGAATGGGAGCCTGAAGCGAGAGAGATAGTTTGCCGCACGGGGAAAACGGGGAGCGAACAGCGTCTTACCAGATCTGGGTGAATGAAGCTCTCAGTACTCCCGGAGTCGAAAAGGCATGATGTGCTGTACCCGTTGATTTGGACCTCTGCCATCGAGTTTCGCAGATGCTTCGGCGCGATTGGTCCAGGGTGACTGCGCTGAGTTGCGGGTAGTCGGCGGCTCGATCAGCTGTGCTGGTGTGGCCACGTGATGACTGGTCTCTGAGTTCATAGTCGTACTCTTCCAATGAGTTGTCCGAGCATGGAGATGCAGGTCGGGCCCGTGGATCACACGTGGCGGGTGGTGAGGAAGGTGGCGTCCAAGATGGCGGCCTCCATGAGTCGCACGTGGCCGGCCGTGTGGTGAAAGTTTTCCAAGATGGCGGCCCCCATGGATCGCATGTGGCGGGAGGGGACGGGGTCGGGACATAGGCCGCAGCGTTTCGGGCCCCGCGGGTGTGGGGAGTGATTACTTCGTGCCGCTGGGGAGTTGGAAGCTGGGGCCCTTTTTGCGAGGCACACTCTCGCGTAGTGGCCTTTCCGCCCGCAGCTGCTGCAGGTCGCGTTGCGGGCCAGGCAGTGCTGCCGCGGGTGCGGATTCTGGCCGCAGAAATAGCAGGCTGGAGCAGCATAGTGGCTGGCTGGAGCAGCATAGTGGCTGGCTGGAGCAGCATAGTGGCTGGCTGGAGCAGCATAGTGGCTGGCTGGAGCAGCATAGTGGCTGGCTGGAGCAGCATAGTGGCTGGCTGGGGCAGCATAGTGGCTGGCTGGGGCAGCATAGTGGCTGGCTGGGGCAGCATAGTGGCTGGCTGGGGCAGCATGGTGGCTGGCTGGGGCAGCATGGTGGCTGGCTGGGGCAACATGGCACAGGCCTGGGGGAGTCGCTGGTCGGGGGCTCATGATTGGGTCGTGGGGTCCGCGGGGAACGAGGTGAGGCTGCGGAAAGAGATCTCCATTGTGGTAGCAATTTCCACAGTTGTTTCTAAGTCTTTTCCAGCAGTCTTTGGCGCACATAATTAGACCCAAGGCACGCTACAAAAGCGTCGCGTACAGCAAGTTCTCTGTGTTCAGCCGCGGTAACCTCTTGATAGTTACAGTCATTTGATAAATTATTGAGTTCTCTTAGAAATTCGCGAGTGGTTCTGTAGGCCACTGGCGGCGAGTCGTGAACACATGGCGTGCGTAAACTTCGTTAATGGGCCTTACATACATCTTATCGAGTATCGCTAGCGCTGCAGTATATGAACCGGCCGAGTTTAGTTGCGTAGAGATTCTGTGGCTCATCCTCGCGTGCAGTAGACTTAACTTCTGTTCCTCAGTTGTTTCGGCTGAGCTCGCTTCTGCCAGGTAGGCCTTAAAGCACCGCAGCCAGTGGGAGAAGATTTCTTTAGCCTCTGCATCCTGTGGGTCGAGTTCTAGGCATCCAGGCTTGAGGGCTGATTCGATGATCGATCCTAACTGTTCTTAAATAGATTAAATTGATGGAACTATCAATTCACGAGACACGTGCTTTCATATATGAACAGTGGTTTTAATCTACTTACTTCAGAGCCAGCCTGTTACCCGTTGAACTCTCGATGAACTCAGGCTGGCTCTGGACACGGTTATTTATACAGCAGTCTAAGGGGAGGAGTCGTGGGCGGAGCCAAGGGTGGAGCCCTGTACAAACTCCTGAGCATTCCCAGAGCTACTCCCCCTAGTGGTCGGATAACGCTACTAAGTGACATTCACCACACCTCCCTACACCGCTCTGCATTTTCCTCCTTTAAGACCACTTCTTAAAACCTACCTCTTTAACCGAACCTTTGGTCATCTGACCCAATAGCGCTGCCTCTGCTTTGTTTATATAAAGCCCCTGTGGGGCACCTTAGGGCGTTTCATTACTTTAAAGGTGCCATATAAATGTATGTTGTTGTTGTGAACCAGTGAGATTTTTAGAACAATTTGATCATTTTTACCAATACCAGCCTTTTAATCAAAACATATTTTCTAAAATTACCATTTTGGGATTTGAATGAATGCTCTCTGGATTACTAAGTGAACACAGCACTTTACCTGGTACTGCATAATATATTTCTCTGTCTGGGTATGTCATTGAGTCATGGAGTCATTATGGCATAGAAGGCGGCCTTTTGGTCCATTGAATCGATGCTGGCTCTTTTGTGAATCAGTCCCATTCCAAGCTGCTCTCTCAGCCCTGCAAGAGTATGACCCTCAGGTGCCTGTCCAATTTCCTTTTCAAATCACTGATTGTCTCCTTTTCCACCCCACTCGTTGGCAGAGATTTATGTCATTACCACTCGCAGCATGAAAGCGTTCTTTCTTGTATCCTCCCTGTATCTCTTGCCTAAAACTTTATATGTGTCCCATGTAAGTCCTTGGACATTGAGTTTTTCTTTCTCTACCTTGTCTGTTATAATCTTGTACACTTCTAACAAATCTCCCCTCAATCTTCTTTGCTCCAGGGAAAACAATCCCAGCTTCTCCAACCTCACCTTGTAGTTAAAATCCCCCCCCCCATTTCTTGGAACCATTCTGGTAACCCGACCCTGCTGCCTCTCATAGACCCTTGCATCCTTCCAAAAACGTGGTGACCAGAACCGAACACGATAGCTGTGGCCTATCCAGAACTTCATAAAGGTTCAGCAGTTTCCCTGCTTTTGTATTCAATACCTCTATTTATTGAATGAAATGAAAATCGCTTATTGTCACAAGTAGGCTTCAAATGAAGTTACTGTGAAAAGCCCCTAGTTGTTAATGATGTGGAGATGCCGGCATTGGACTGGGGTGGGCATAGTAAGAAGTCTTACACATCAGGTCCAACAGGTTTGCTTCAAATCACCAGCCTTCGGAGCGCAGTTCGTTCCTCAGGTGAATGAAGAGCTGGGCTCCACAAGAAGCATCCTCTATGGACAAGTCCTCCATATGCACAGGATCTGCTCAGACGAGGAGGAAGAAACTGACAGCCAAGTTCCGCAAGCATGAGTGTGGCCTCAACCGGGACCTTGGATTCATGTCGCATTACATTCACCCCCCACCATCTGGCCTGGGCTTGCAAAATCCTACCAACTGTCCTGGCTTGAGACAATTCACATGATTGAGTAGCAAGTGCAAACAACAACAAGGATAAGGGACATATTTGCCTCGTGCCGCTGCAGAGCAAGGGTCCCAGCTCCGATCCCTGTGGTAGACCGCTAGTCACAGGCTTCCAATCACAAAAGCAAATCTCCACCATCACTTTTGCTTTCTGCTAACAAGCAATTTTGGATCCAATTTCCCTTGGATTCCATGGCTTTAAGCTTTTGGACCAGCCTTCCATGTGGGACCTTGTCAAAGGCCTGACTGAAGTCCATGTAACCCACATCAACTGCGCTACCCACATCAATATATTTAGTTACCTTTTCAAAAATTCCAATTAAATTAATTAGACAGGATCTCCCACCAACAAATTTGTGCTGACTATCCCTGATGTCTTTCCAAATGTTGATTAATCCTGTCCCTCAGAATTATTTCCAATAATTTCCCTACCACTGACATTAGACTAACTGGCCTGTAATTACTTGATTTATCCCTGATACCCTTCTTGAATAAGCTCGCTATCCTCTAGTCATCTGCACTTCGCCTGTGGCCAGCGAAGATTTAAATATCTCTGTCAGGGCCCCAGCAATCTCCTCCCTGGGATACATCTCATCAGGCCTTTGAGATTTATGCACCCTTATGCCTGCTAAAACATTTAAAACATCATCCTTATTTATCTTAATATGCTCTAGAACTTCATCTCCAGCTACCATGTCTTGGTGAATACGGGTGAAAAATATTAAGTCCGTGCCCACATCATCTGGCTCCGTGCACAGATTGTCCCTTTGGCCTCTAATTGGCCCTTGGTCATTCTCTTGCTCTTAATATACTGATAAAATTAAGGGGTTTTCCTTAATTCTATCTGCCAATGATATTTTGCCCTCCTAATTTCATTTTTTAGCAGCCCCCTGCGCCCTCTATACTCCTGAAGGGCCTCTCCTGTTTTTAGTGCTCTATACCTACCACATGCTTCCTTCTTTTTCTTTATCAAATCCTCAATATCCCTTGGCATCCAGGATTCCCTGGACTTGCCACGCTTGCCCTTCACTCTGAGAGGAACATGTTGGCCTTTAACTCTCACTATTTCACTCTTAAAAGACTCCCATTTTCCAAGTGTAGATTTACCTGCAATTAGCTGTTCCCAGTCTACGTTTGCCTGATCCTGTCTAATGATATTGAAATCAGCCTTCCCCCAGCACATACTTGATTTCTGGCCTATCCTTATCCCTTTCCATAATAACTTTGAAATTTACAAAATTATGGTCACTATCCCCAAAATGCTCTCCCATTGACACTTCGATCACTTTCAAGGGACGAAGGAAATGAGCAAGATAACTAAATGTATTACCTCCAAATTTGCAGATGATACAAAGTTGGGTGGGAGGATATACTATGAGGAGGACGCAGAGATGCTTCAGCAGGATTTGGACAGGCTGTGTGAGTGGGCACATGCATGGCAGATGCAGAATTATGTGGATAAATGTGAGGTTATCTACTTTGGTAGCAAAAATAGGAAGACAGATTATTATTTGAATGGGTGTAAATTGAGAGGTGGATACTCAGTGAGATCTTGGTCCTCATGCATCAGTCGCTGAAAGTAAGCGCGCAGGTACACCAGGCAGTAAAGAAGGGAAATGGTATGTTGGCCTTCATAGTGAGAGTATCGGAGTGTAGGAATAGGGATGTTTTACTGAAATTGTATAGGGCATTGGGGTGGCCACTTGCCATAATATACATCCAGGTATATGATGGTGTGCAGACAAGCAGTGATTGACACACAAGATGACCAGTGAACACACAGAACACAGCAGCCAATCACCAGACAGGACACGACCACTATAAAGCCAGAGGGCACTAGTTTTCCCGCTCTCTCGGGATCCAGCCTCTGAGATATTATAGATATCATATCATAGAATTTGCAGTGCAGAAGGAGGCCATTCGGCCCATCGAGTCTGCACCGGCTCTTGGAAAGAGCACCCTACCCAAGGTCAACACCTCCACCTTATCCCCATAACCCAGTAACCCCACCCAACACTAAGGGCAATTTTGGACACTAAGGGCAATTTATCATGGCCAATCCACCTAACCTGCACATCTTTGGACTGTGGGAGGAAACCGGAGCTCCCGGAGGAAACCCACGCACACACGGGGAGGATGTGCAGACTCCACACAGACAGTGACCCAAGCTGGAATCGAACCTGGGACCCTGGAGCTGTGAAGCAATTGTGCTGTCCACAAGGCTACCGTGCTGTCAGAGCTCGTGAGCAGCAACTAGAACAAACACCATGTGGTAGTAAGATAGTCTGGTCAGGTTAGCCTCAGGTCTCCAGTCAAGTCAGCATATGTCAACCCACAGTTAAATCATGTATTATAGTTAAGTGTTCAATAAAATCGAGTTGCATTTCTTCAAGTGTTGGAAGCTTGTCTCTCTCACTGCAACAGTAAACGCAGTCCTCGCAGACCCAGCTTACCCAACACATCAGCCACAACTGGAGTATTGTGTGCAGGTTTGGTGTCCTTATCTGAGTTCTTGCTTTGGAAGCGAAGATTTACCAGGCTGATTCCTGGGATGGCGGGACTGTCATGTGAGGAGTGATTAAATCTGTTAGGATCATATTCATTGGAGTTCAGAAGAGTGAGAGGGGATCTCATAGAAACTTACAAAATTCTAAGAGGATTAGACAGGGTAAATTCAGAAAGAATGTTCCCGATGGTGGGAGAGTCCAGAACTGGGGGTCATAGTTTGAGGATAAGGGACAAACCTATTAGGACTGAGGTGAGGAGAAGCTTCTTCATTCAGAGTGGTGAATCTGTGGAATTCACTACCACAAAAAGGAGTTGAGATGAAAATGTTGTGTAATTTCAAGAAGGAATTAGATAAAGATCTTGGGGCTAAAGGGATCAAGGGATATGGGTGGGGGTGGGGTGGGAAGGTGGGATCAAGGTATTGAACTTGATGATCTGCCATGAGCATAATAAATGGCAGAGCAGGCTCGAAGGGCCAAATGGCCTCCTCCTGCTTCTATTTTCTATGTATGTTTCCAGGCTTCATTTCCTAGAATTAGGTTCAGCACTGCCCCATCCCTAGTAGGGCTGCAAAGAAAATGGAACAATGGTGAATTTCATATCTGGAGAGATCAAACCTTCAAGGTTGGACCCACAACCTATGGTGTTTCAATATTCCGCTTGGCGGTGTTCCTCACGTGTCACATTACCTTTCCAACCCCCAATTGCCCAAGAGCCAGGCGGAGAGCTGAGGATTCATGCGGTTGCATTTTGACTATGCACCATTCACTCATCCATTTCCTTTTTTAAAAAATGTATTTTATTACAAACTTGTATCAAAGCAGGTTACAGCATGTAAACACCCCGGGAAACATACTTCCCAACAATCAGCTCGCTCATCCATTTCTACAGCACCCAGTTCCAACACACACCACCCGCACACTTTCCCATGGGTCTGTGCCCACATCGAGAGATAGATTCGCAATTCATCCTTTGCAGAATGGAAAAAGTAATTTAATCTCTTGTGATGGTATAGCCAGGAGACTCCAGATGACCCCATGGCTTCTGCCTACCTCTGCCTCTTCCACCCAGGCTGCCTGGTCTAGAAAGGAAGTCTTACTTTCCATCCCACACTATGACAATCTGGCACTATTCTGTCACAGCCTGGAGGAGAACATGCAAGCAATTATCATCAAACTGCAGAGTTGCCTGCCATTTGTCTCCTCACTGCTGCTGGTATCCGATTCTACAGAAGTATGCCACTCTGATCCAGTGGAGGGCGCCTGGATGAGCAATTATTGGCCAGAATTCTCCAGCTGTTCAATGGCGGCAGGATTATCTGGTCCCACCAACAGCGCACCCCTGCCCATGGGTTTCCCACTGGCATGAGGTGGCGTCAATGGGAATTCCTATTGAGAGCGACGGGAGCTGACAGTGCCAGCAAACAGCACCCCACTGAGAAACACGCGACTGAGAGGCTGGTGAATCCAACCCATTATCTCCACCCTTATTATCCAGGGTGACAGGAATGGCAGCTTCTGCAAGAGCTACCAGACTGAAACCAGATACTGCCCAAGATTTTCAAACTCTCCCTGACCTCTTTTCCTGCAGTTTTGCCTTTCCTCTGAGCTGATGGACAGCCGGATGTGGATGCTGCCTCTCAGAATGTCAGCCGTTCCCAATCCAGGCTGACTTTAAGCATCCGTTTCACAAGCCCCAGCTGCCAGCCCTCCGCCCTTCAGCAGCGGAGTCTGTATTCCATGAGCTCCACGGGAAGATTAATTGCGTCATTGCCGTGGGTCTAGTGAGGGTTGCTACACTATCTATCTTACTTCTCAACTCTAATCAAACAGATACTGTCCTTGTCCCCTCAAGGTCATCTTTTCTTTCCATCACCACAATGTCTTCTCTAATCAGTACTGACACCTTCCATTTTCCTCCCTGTCTCTTTCCTCCCTGTCACTTGCTATGCATGAATATTAACCATTTTGAGCCACCTTTCCATTATTGCCATGACACCATATTCCCACACAGTTATTTGTGTTTGTCACTCATCGACCGTAATCACTATTCTTGTGCGTTATCTAAACCTATCGTTGTACTCCTTGCAGCATCATTCTTCTGATTCTTTCTTGGATTGTATTACTTTCTGTCTTCCTTTCCAATACGCTCCATCCTTTATTTACTTTTTCCAATTAAGGGGCAATTTAGCGTGGCCAATCCATCTACCTGCACATCTTTGGGTTGTGGGGTTGAGACCCACGTAAACACGGGAGAATATGCAAACTCCCCACGGACAGTGACCTGGGGCCGGGATCGGACCTAGGACCTCAGCGCCATGAGGCAGCAATGCTAACCACTATGCCAACTTGCTCACCACTATGCCAACTTGCTCCCCGCTCTCTCCTTTATGCGCCTACATCCGCCAGAGCCTCTTAGAAGGGGCCACGCTTGACCTCGCGGTGACCAAGAAACTAGCGCTCTCGATAACAGTCGCCTCAAGCTACGTACAGGCGTTTGCCCCCCTCCGCACGGCCCACCCCTCCTGGGCATCGTGGACCCCACCAGCGGCTACCCCATCGTGGACCCCATCAGTGACCGCCCCCAGCCAACCCTACACCTGCGCCGCGCGGCAGCCAACCAAACCCGGGGGACCCAAGTGCTACTTCTGCAGGCAGACAAAACACCTCCGGCAGCGCTGCCCGGCGTGGAGGGCACTCTGCAAGGCCTGCGGCAAGAAAGGACATTTCGCTGCAGTATGCCAGGCCCGCTCGATCACCGCTATTGTCCCTGCACCCCCTGCGTCCGACCAGTGGGCACCGCCATCTTCCTTGCCTCAGACTACGTGCGGCCGTGGGCGCCGTCATCTTGCTCCCCTCACAACATGTGCGGCCCGTGGGTGCCACCACCTTGCTTGCCTCTCAACCAATGGGCGCCACCATCCTGCCTGTCCCAGGACACATGCGGCCCGTGGGCGCCGCCATCTTCCCCGCACCAGAACCCCTGCCCGTCGGGCACCTCATCGGGCCGCTCATCTCCTGCAACCGCCGACGACCAGCTGCGTCTCGCCTCCGTAATGATCAACCAGTCCCAACCGCACAACTTCGCGACCGCGTTGACAAAGGTGAAGGTCGACGGGCATGAAATACTCTACCTTCTGGACTCCAGGACCACAGAGCTTCATCCACCCCGTTACAGAATTCCACCTCCGGGGTCTCGCTCCCAACATGGCTGGCAGCTCCAGGACCCGTTCTCTTCCGCAAGCACATGCGGCTCCATTTTTAACAGAGGGTGAATGTGGTAGTCACCACTGTTGTATTATATACTGCATACGAGGGTATTACGGTAAGGCCCCTGTACTACAGGTACGGGGGGTAGATCCCTGCCTGCTGGTTCCGCCTAGTAGGCGGAGTATAAATGTGTGGGCTCTCCGAACTGCAGCCATTTCGGCAGCAGCTGCGGGAGGCCACACACTGTGAAACTGTGAGAATGAGTGAACATTAGGCTTTAATATCCATGAACGCGCCTGCCAGAGTCGGCTGTACAAATGGGTGCCACCCACAGGTGGCCGGTCTATATATGGCCCCAGTGAGGGCAGAGCCAGAGGCGGAGCCCACCGGGATTCCAGTACAGTACCTGGAAGTAGCCCATATCATCACTTCCAGGTCATGGGTCACATTATCATACAGGCAGCACAGACAGCTCATGCATTAGGTGAAATACATTCACCACACAGTGACATCCGCATTCCCATGAAAATAATTTTTTAAAAAAAATATGGCAGCTAGTGCTGAAAAAGGGGGGCATGGCTTGGCCTCTCCAGTGCTGTGTCCAGGTCTGCCTAGTTTTCTCCAATGGAGACTTCAGTGAGCGGCCAGAAAAGGAGGTCTGGCGTTACAAAATGCGAAATGTGATGAACATCAGTCAGACTTTTTCCTGCATACATCAGATGATTTGGGCCAAGGTTCCAGGTTCAGGTCCTACTCAAAGGCTTGAACATCGAAATCAAGGTTGATTTCCAGGGGCTGGTTTAGCACAGGGCTAAATAGCTGGCTTTGAAAACAGACCAAGGCAGGCCAGCAGCACGGTTCAATTCCCGTACCAGCCTCCCCGAACAGGCGCCGGAATGTGGCGACTAGGGGCTTATCACATTGAAGCCTACTTGTGACAATAAGCGATTTTCATTTCTTTTCATTTTCATCTCTGTGTAATAAAGCCTCGATTACTCACGTCTCGGCATAATTGATAGTGCACCACCACCCAGTTACGGCCCTGAACCATCTTCCCCCAATGCAGTGGCTGCCTCCTGGTAGGAAACTCTCTGCCTTCCTGATGCTCCGCAGTGATTCCTGTTGCCTCTCAGTCTTGGGAATCCTGAAATTAACCTGAAGCAGCTTTGATGAAGAGTCATCCGACCTGAAACCTTAGCTGTTTCTCTCTCCACAGTTGCTGCCAGACCTGCATTTTATGTTTTTGTTGCTGAAGCAATGGGAGCCACTTCCTACACACAGAGATACATGAAGTGTCCTTAAGTTCTCACGTGGCATAGGAATTCCCAGCAAGAGGTCTGAGCTGCTCATCCACAATCTAAAACAATCTCTATTCTCTCTCCTCAAATTTAGTTCATGTCTTGACTAAACTATTCATTTTAATAATGCCTCGAGATGCCAGGTTCTGTATCCATTTCTCCCAGACAGCTCATTGTTTCTTTAAAATATCAAACAGCACGTCTTCCATCAATTCAGCAAATTCTCTGGCTCAACAAATTCCCAAACATTGGTGTCAGGGGATCAGGGGTTATGGGGAGAAGGCAGGAGAATGTGGATGAGAAAATATCAGCCATGATTGAATGGCGGAGCAGACTCGATGGGCCAAGTGGCCTAATTCTGCTCCTATGTCTTATGGTCTTATGATCTTCTGTAGAAGCAGAACTTCATAAAATTGGACTCTGTGCTACTCAATATCACAATTTTTAAAATCTAGGTTACAATAATCTTCCCATTCTCATTGAATGCCAGGGGTAGTGCCAGAGGACTGGAGAATTGCAAATGTTATATCGTTGTTGAAAAATGAGTGCAAAGATAAATTCAAGCTTTTTGAAACAATAATATGAAAATAAAAGTCACGTACACAAATCTGGATTAATTAAAGAAAGTCAGCACAGATTTAACAAGGGAACATCATGCTGAACTAACTTGTTTGAGTTGATGAGGCAACAGAGAGGGTTGATGAGGGTTATGTAGTTGATGTAATGTTCATTACCTTCCAAAAGATAGTTGATACAAGATACCAGATAACAGGCTTGTCAGCAAAGTTGGAGCCTAAGGGGTAAAAGGGACTGTAACAGGGAATGTGAAGTTGGTCGATTGACAGGAACCAGAGAGTAATGGTGAATTGTTGTTTTTTTGACTGCAGGAAGTTATCTGTAGTGGGCTTCCCCAAGGCTTGATATTAGGACTACTGCTTTTCTTGATCTACAATAACCTAGAGTTGGTGTGCAGGGCACATTTTTAAAATTTGCACATGGCACAGAACTTGGAAGTATTATAAACTGTGTGGAGGATGGTGATAGACTTCAAGAGGGCATAAGCAAGCTGGTGGAATAGACAGCAGATGGAATTTAATGCAGAGAGGTTTGAAGTGATCAATTTTGATCAGAACAATAAGGAGAGGCAATAAAAATACAGGAAAAAATTCTAAAATGGGTGCAGCAGAGGGACCTGGGTGTACAAAATATTGATGGCAGGACATATGAAGAAAGTGATTAAGATATACGGGATTCTACATTATAAAAATAGAGACAAAGGGTACAAAAGCAAGCTGGTTTTGGTAAACATTTGTGAAATGCTGGTTCACCCCCAACAGGAGTGTGCGGTCCAATTCTGGGCACAACACTTTCAGGAAGATGTGAAAGCTCAAAGCTAAGATTGAGGATCTGGAGAACAGGTCAAGGAGGCAAAATCTTTGGATCGTGGGTCTGCCGGAGGGCCCAAGGCCGACCAAATATTTTACAAAGATGCTAGCGGAGTTAATGGGGGAGGGGGAAGTTGCCTCCCAATAAGAGTTGGACAGGGCACATCAGTCGCTACTGCCAAAGTCAAAAGTGAATGAGCCTCCAAGAGCAGTCATACTTCACTTCCACAAGTATGATACCAAGGAAAAGGCCCTAAACTGGGTGAAGCAAAGGCGAGAGATGAAATGGGAGGGTACTGGTATACAAATTTACCAAGATTTGATGATGAATTTGGCGAAAAGGCAGGTGAATTTGGGTGAAGGCAGCTCTCTAAAACAAAGGCGTGCGGTTTGGAGTGGTCTATTCCACGCAGTTGAGGATGGCGTCCAACTCGTAGAATCTCTACTTTGGAACAGTGGAGGTGGCGGAGTGGGAAGGCCGAAGGATTGGGACTAAAATGAGAGATGGGATTGGAAGTGTGATGTGGACTGAGGGGATGGGGACTGAGGGGATGGGGACTGGGCATAGTCTTCGTTTATGGTGTTTTACATTTCTGTACTGGGTGGCGGGAACGTAGGGGTCTTGGGGTTGGTTGAATGTGGGAGGGTAGTCTAGCTGTGTTTAGAGTTTGTCATAAGTACTTTGGGCTTGGGGAATATGTACACTAGGTTCAGTGGGGGCAGTTAGGGTAGGGGGGGTTGTTGGGTTGTTTTTTTGTTCCTGGATTGGCTTATGGAAGAGGGGATTGGGAGGAGAGGGGTTCGCGTCGGGGCCCCCACACCAGCAAGTAGAGTTTGGCTAGTGGACGGGAGTGTGGTGGTGGTGGGGGGGGAACATGGCTGGTTGAACAGGTTTTGTTGGGCTTGGGAGGCATGAGGGGGGGGGCAGTGATAATGGGTGAGGAGTTGATATAGGGAAGTAGTTGGGGGAGTTTTGCGGGGTGGAGGGGTGGTTTGACGGTAAGAAAAGGATGGGGTGGGTTAGGCCTGAGCGGCAGGACCTGGAGCTATGGTGATGGTCGATAGGAAGGGTGGGGAGGCGGGGGGAGGGAGGGAGGGAGGTGGTAGCGGACCAGGGGGCAAGTATGTAGTAGTGACAGGTGCGCTGGAGGGTAGGCTGGTGGCAGTGAGCGCATATGGTCCCAACTGGGACGATGTGCCATTTGTGAAGACTGTGCTTTTGGGAGGGTGGGGGGTGGGAATAGACCCTTTCTCTGCTGAATGTATTTGCCAAAACTTTGACAAAGGTTAGCATTAAGGTTGGAGGAGTGTCTCCCAAAGGTGATCGGGGAGGGTCAGAAGGGGTTCGTTAAGGGAAGGCAGTTCTTCTCGAACGTGAAGAGATTGCTGAATGTGGTCCTCTCTCCAAAAGAGGGAAGGGAGATGGAAGTAGTGGTGGCTCTGAATCCCGACGTGGGGAGCGGAGAATCGCGGCCAGGTTGTCCCTAAATGCAGATGATCTGCTCCTATATGCCTCGGAGTCCAAGGTATCGATGGGGGGTATGATGGAGCTGCTTCAGAGGTTTGGGAAGTTCTCAGGGTACAAGTTAAACCTAGGGAAAAGTGAGGTTTTAATGGTCTCCCCACTGGGAGTGGGAATGGGGGTAGGAGGGTTGCCATTTCATTTGGAGACGTCTCACTTTAGGTATCTTGGGGTGCAGGTGTCTCCGGTCTGGGCAGGGCTCCTGAAGTTTAACTGTACCAGTTTGGTGTGGAGGGTGAAGGCTGATTTGACAAGGTGGCACTATCTCCCTTTGTCACTGGCAGGCTGGGTTCAGGCTGTCAAAATGAATGTGTTGCAGTGGTTCCTGTTTCTGTTCCAGTGTCTGCCGGTCTTTCTGCCTAAATCGTTCTTCAAGGGGGTGGATAAGTTGATCCCCTCATTCATTTGAGTGGGGGGGGATTTAGAAAGGTAATATTACAGAGGGGAAAGCAAAAGAGGGGACTAGGCCTCCCAAACTTGCTTAGCTATTATTGGGCAACAAATACTAAGGATGATGCAAGGAGGGGAGGGTTCTGTGGGTAAGGATGGAGGCGGGCTCTTGCAGGGGATGACGTTATGGGCGTTGACAATGGCACCGCTCCCGATAGCCACAGGAAAGTATTTGGGGAGTCAGGTGGTGGTGGCCGTACTTTGGATGATTTGGAGGAAGTTTAGACTGCACCTTAAATTGAGGGCTGGGTCAGGGAATCATGGATTCGAGCCATGAAGGATGGATGCGAGATTTGAGGGTTGGGAGGAGAAGGGTATCAGTGAAATGAAATATTTGTTCCTTGTGGGACGCTTTGCGAGTCTAGAAGAGCTGGGAGAGAGATATGGATTGACACAGAGAGAGAGGGGTTTCGGTATATACAGGTACGGGACTTTGCAAGGAAAATGTTCCCAACCTTCCCGGTAGTGCCGGCCTCTTCGTTGTTGGAAGAAGTCGTTGTCAGCGGGGGGACTGGAGAAGGGAGTCGTCTCGGCGATTTACAGGAGGATCCTGGAGGATCACTCGAAGGAGGGTTTTGTTTGGGCAGAGGTCAGCCTCTCTACCCTGTGCCTTGGTGTCGGGGGTGGGAGGGGGGATTTACTGCCGTATTTGATCCAAGAAAAGGTAAAGTTCTAACTCAGAGGGATGAAGGAGGGGTTTTACAATTGTTGTGGTTTCTTTATTATACATCTTCGGAAATAGGTTGCCATTGACTGTTGAGGGGAGGGCGGAAGAAAGTCTTGTTTGTTGGGGTTGCTTGGGGCTGTTTGGGTGTTGCATTTTGAAAATATTGAAAATTTGTTGAATAAAAGCACTTTTTTAAAAAATCATAAGATCTGTCTTCAACGTATCTGCCATTTAATGTGCAACTTGTAGTTTATAATCAACTGCAAATTGTTTGTTAATTCATGTTTAACTTGTGTTGATTCTGGGATTTCAAGTAAACAGCTGCGGTTTTCTGGCCCCTCCCCCCACCCGCCCCATGTTTGACCGTCAAAGTCAACGGCCATTTTCATTTCTCTCCGGCCACGCCGTAGGGAAATCCAACGCAGGGAGTTGCCTTCAGTGGAACCAGAAGATCCCACCAGCGGAAAGGACTGGAAAATCCCACCCAAGGTATCTAAGATAGTATTCAGTATTTGCTTTGTTTGACTCTTGCATAGTAAGGATTATTTTGTTTTTAACCATGGAATTTTGTGGCTTCATTCGTTCAGTAAATAACTGGGATTTCAAATTTCTATTTTTATAAAACATTACTAGTCCCGACCAAGTGTATAATGCAGGCAATGCCCTCCCTTAAGGCAGATCGTAGAGTAAACAGTACCCAGAACAAGCTCTGGGGGGTTTTCCTCGTGACTCTTACCCTCAGTTTTTGCAGCAAGCCTTTTCTTCGTTTCAGTGCATTGTGCAGTGCATCGCCCTGTCCATCAAAACTGCCTGCATACAAAACAAACGTAGACTGGTTGGTTGACAGTTGCTACAGTTCTTATTCAAAACTACAAAAAGAAACTTGCATTTATATTATATTCCTCACTGGGACTTCCGGTGGTGGCAATGCGGAGCTAAGCCGCACGTTCGGCAGCTCCCGCTTTCGTAGGACTTTTGGGCTCTTTTCAGGGCCCCAAACGGCGCTGGTTCAACGATTCCCAGTGTGTGAAGGTGTCTGGAGGAATATCCCCCGGGATTTATGGTGCGGACCCGGAGTGGGGCGAGGAAAAAAACGGCAGCAGCTCCCCTGGAAAAGCGGGAGAAGGTGGACAAAATGGCGGCCGGTGGAGCCCCCGAGGAGTGGAGGCAGTGCGCGCAAGAGCAGCAGGCGGCCCTTCTGCGCTACTTTACGGAGCTGAAAGTGGAGTTGCTGGACTCTTTGAAAGTTACTACAAGTAAGCTGCTGGAGACCCAGACAACCCAGGGTGCAGCGATCCGTGAGTTGCAGCAGCAGTGCCTCTGAGCGCGAGGATGAGGTCTCGGCCCTCGTGGGGAAGGTGGAGATGCACGAGGCGCTCCACAAAAAGTGGCAAGATCGTTTTGAAGAGATGGAGTTTCGGTCGAGGAGGAAGAACTTGCGGATCCTGGGCCTCGCGGAGGGGCTGGAGGGGTCGGACCTGCCGGCTTATGTGGCCGTGATGCTGAACTCGCTGGTGGGGGCAGGATCTTTCCATCTGCCCCTGGAGCTGGAGAGGGCCCACAGAGTACTGGCCAGGAGGCCTAAGGCGAAAGAACCCCCGCGGGCGGTGCTGGTGCGGTTCCATCGGTTCAGTGACCGGGAATATGTGCTGCGATGGGCCAAGAAGGTGAGGAGCAGCAAGTGGGAGAATTCGGTAGTGCACGTCTACCAGGACTGGAGCGTGGAGGTGGCCAAGCGGAGGGCCGGGTTCAACCGGACGAAGGCGGTGCTCCAGAGCAGGCAGGTGAAATTCGGCATGCTGCCACCTGCGCGCTTGTAGGTCACCTACAAGGGCCGGCATCACTATTTTGAGTCCCCGGAGGAGGCGTGGGCCTTTGTGCAGGCTGAAAAGTTGGACTCGAACTAGGGATTGGGGACTGTGGGGGTTTTTTGTATCACTGTTTATGCTGTTGCTGGCTATTCTGGTTTTTCTTCTGCTTTTGGATGGTGTTGGTTATGGTATTGTGTTTTAAGGGGGGTGTTGGGGGTCTGTTTTTTTGTACGGTGTTGGTGGATGGGTTGGGACTGCTATTTGGGAGCTGCGTTGGGGGGGTGGGGTGGGGCAGTGTGAAAGCGCGGGCTTTCCTCTGGTTTCCCGCGCTGCGGGACAAGGGGGGTGGAGCTGGAGGCAAGGGGCATGGATATCAGTTCCGTTTTCCCGCGCTGGAGCGGTGCCAAGGAGCTGCTGCAGGGTGGGGGTGATCCCATATCGGGAGGGGTCGGAGTGGCGGGAGCTGCCGAGGTCAGCAGAAGTCAGCTGGCTCACGGGAGTGCTATGGAGGGAGTGTCGTGGCTAGGAGGGATACCGGGTTGCTGCTGGAATGGCCAGGGAGGAGCTGGTGTGGGTGGGGGGGGGGGGGGGTCGGGGTGAGGTTCTATCGCCATGGGAAACGGGCCGAGTGGTGGGTGCTGGCCAGGGGCGAGCAGTCGATGGGCTATGGCTAGTCAGCGGGGGAGGGGGGCGGGGTGCCCCCGATCCGGCTGATCACGTGGAACGTGAGGGGGTTGAATGGGCCGGTTAAGCGGGCCCGGGCGTTTTCGCATCTGAAGGGGTTGAAGGCGTACGTGACCATGCTCCAGGAGACTCACCTGAAGGTGGCGGACCAGGTTCGTCTGAGGAACGGGTGGGTGGGGCAAGTTTTCCCATTCAGGGCTCGACGCGAAGAACCGGGGGGTGGCGATCCTGGTGGGGAAGAGGGTGGTGTTTGAGGCGTCCGAGGTTGTGGCTGATAGTGGCGGCAGATATGTGATGGTGAGCGGTAAGCTGCAGGGGGAGAGGGTGGTGCTGGTAAATGTATATGCCCCAAATTGGGATGATGCTGGTTTCATGAGGCGTATGTTGGGCCGCATTCCTGACCTGGAGGCGGGGGGCCTGATCATGGGGGGGGGGACTTCAATACGGTGCTGGATCCCCCACTGGATCGTTCTAGTTCTAGGACGGGCAGGAGGCCGGCGGCGGCCAAGGTGTTGAGGGGGTTTATGGACCAGATGGGAGGAGTGGATCCCTGGAGGTTTGGGAGGCCGAGGGCTCGGGAGTACTCCTTTTTCTCCCACGTGCACAGGGTTTATTCCCGTATTGATTTTTTTGTCCTGAGTAGGGGGCTGGTCCCGAGGGTTGAGGATGCCGAATATTCGGCTTTAGCGATTTCGGACCATGCTCCACATTGGGTGGATCTGGAGATGGGGGAGGTGCGGGACCAGCGCCCGCTTTGGCGTTTGGATAGTGGAGTTGTTGGCTGATGAGGAGGTGTGTAGGAGGGTCCGGGGATGTATTGAGAGGTACCTCAAGGCCAATGATACTGGGGAGGTCCGGTTGGGGATGGTGTGGGAGGCTCTGAAGGCAGTGATTAGGGGGGAGCTGATTTCCATCCGAGCCCATAGGGAGAGGGGGGAGACGAGGGAGAGGGTGAGACTGGTGGGGGAGCTGCTGAGTGTAGATAGGAGGTATGCGGAGGCCCCAGAGGAGGGATTGTTGGGAGAGCGGCGTAGCTTGCAGGCCAAGTTTGATTTATTGACCACCAGAAAGGCGGAGACACAGTGGAGGAAGGTGCAGGAAGCGGTCTACGAATATGGGGAGAAGGCGAGCAGGATGCTGGCGCATCAGCTCCACAAGCGGGACGCGGCTAGGGAGATTGGTGGAGTGAAGGATAGGGGTGGGAATGTGGCGGTCATTGAGTTGGAGGAGCTGGTTAAAGGCATTGGCCACATGCAGTCGGGGAAGGCGCCGGGACCGGATGGGTTCCCGGTTGAATTTTATAAAAAATATGCGGACCTGTTGGGCCCCCTGTTGGTTCGGACCTTTAACAAGGCATGGGAGGGGGGAGTTTTGCCCCCGACGATGTCACAGGCCCTGATTTCCCTGATCCTGAAGCGAGATAAGGACCCCCTGCAGTGTGGATCATATAGGCCAATTTCACTGCTGAACGTGGACGCCAAGTTGTTGGCAAAGATTTTGGCCACTAGAGTAGAGGACTGTGTGCCGGGGGTGATACATGAAGATCAGACGGGATTTGTGAAGGGGAGGCAGCTGAACACTAACGTGCGAAGGCTGCTAAATGTGATAATGATTCTGGCGGCAGAAGGAGAGGCGGAGATTGTGGTGGCATTGGATGCGGAGAAGGCCTTTGATAGGGTTGAGTGGGGGTACTTGTGGGAGGTGTTAGAGAGGTTTGGGTTTGGGGAGGGGTTTATTAAATGGGTGAGGTTGCTGTACGGGGCCCCGATGGCGAGTCTAGTGACAAACGGGAGGAGGTCCGAGTACTTCAGGCTCTACCGTGGGACGAGGCAGGGATGCCCCCTGTCCCCCTTGCTTTTTGCGTTGGCAATTGAGCCTCTGGCCATGGCGCTCAGGGAGTCGGGGCGGTGGAGGGGTCTGGTGCGGGGTGGGGAGGAGCACCGAGTGTCACATTATGCAGATGACTTGTTGCTGTATGTAGCGGACCCGGTGGGGGGAATGCCGGAGGTGATGGAGATTCTTGCTGAGTTTGGGAGTTTCTCGGGCTATAAGATGAACCTGGGCAAGAGCGAGCTGTTTGTTGTGCGCCCGGGAGATCAGGAGGAGAGGATTGGTAGGCTCCCGCTAAAAAGGGCAGGGAGGAGTTTTAGGTACCTGGGGGTTCATGTGGCTAGGAGTTGGGGGACTTTGCATAAGCTTAATTTTACTAGGTTGGTGGAGCAGATGGAGGAGGAGTTCAAAAGGTGGGACATGCTGCCCCTGTCGTTGGCGGGTAGAGTACAGTCCGTTAAAATGACGGTGCTCCCGAGGTTTTTGTTTTTGTTCCAGTGCCTCCCCATCCTTATTCCGAGGGCCTTTTTTAGGAGGGTGAACAGCAGCATCACGGGATTTGTTTGGGCGCACGGGACTTCGAGGGTGAGGAGGGTCTTTTTGGAGCAGGGCAGGGATGGAGGGGGGCTGGCGCTGCCCAACCTCTCTGGGTACTATTGGGCGGCTAATGTCTCGATGGTACGTAAGTGGGTAATGGATGGGGAGGGGGCAGCATGGAAACGGATGGAGATGGCGTCCTGTGGAGGCATGAGCCTGAAGGCACTGGTAACGGCGCCGCTGCCGCTCCCTCCAACGATGTACACCACGAGCCCGGTGGTGGCGGCTACCCTCAAGATTTGGGGGCAGTGGAGGCGACGCAGGGAGGAAGTGGGGGGCTCGGTGGAGGCCCCGCTGCGGGGGAACCACCGGTTTGTCCCAGGGAACATGGATGGCAGGTTCCTGGGGTGGCACAGGGCGGGCATTAGGAAGTTGGGAGACCTGTTTATTGACGGGAGGTTCGCGAGCCTTGGTGAACTGGAGGAGAAGTTTGAGCTTCCCCAGGGGAATATGTTCAGGTACCTTCAGGTCAAGGCGTTTGCTAGGCGGCAGGTGGAGGGGTTCCCTTTGCTGCCCCGCGGGGGATAAGGCATAGGGTGCTTTCGGGGGTGTGGGTCGGGGATGGGAAGGTGTCTGACATCTACCAGGTGATGCAGGAGGTGGAGGATGTGTCGGTAGAGGAGCTGAAGGCTAAGTGGGATGTGGAGCTGGGGGAGCAGATTGAGGAGGGGACATGGGCGAACGCCCTGGAGAGGGTGAACTCCTCCTCTTCATGTGCGAGGCTTAGCCTCATCCAGTTCAAGGTACTGCACAGGGCTCATATGTCCGGGACGAGGATGAGCAGGTTTTTTGGGGGTCAGGACAGGTGCATTAGGTGTTCGGGGAGCCCAGCGAACCATGCCCATATGTTTTGGGCATGCCCGGCACTGGGGGCATTCTGGCAGGGGGTGGCGAGGATGGTGTCAAGGGTGGTAGGGTCCAGGGTCAAGCCAGGCTGGGGACTCGCGATATTTGGGGTTGGGGTGTAGCCGGGAGTGCAGGAGGTGAAAGAGGCCGATGTTTTGGCCTTTGCGTCCCTAGTAGCCCGGCGGAGGATCTTGTTGCAATGGAAAGATGCCCCCAAGCGTGGAGACCTGGATCAACGACATGGCGGGTTCATTAAGCTGGAGAAGGTCAAATTTGCCCTGAGGGGGTCGGTACAAGGGTTCTTTAGGCGGTGGCAGCCTTTCCTCGACTTTCTGGCTCAACGATAGGGAACTAGATCAGCAGCAGCAGCAACCCGGGGGGGAAGGGGGGAAGGGCGGGGGGGTTCAGGGGGGTATTGTTTATGTTAATTAAGTTTATTTTAAATTTATTTTGTTGTTCATTGGGTTTGGGGGGGTGGGGGGGGGCTCGTTATATGTGTTGTTATGGGTCCGGGGGGGGGGTGTTTATTATTTTTATTATTATTGTTTTGTTGTTATACATTTTTCAAAAATATCAATAAAAAATAAATAAATAATTTTTTTAAAAATTATATTCCTCACCTGAGAACAAAGTCTCAGAATGCATTTGAATCCAGAGAAGAAGCAAATGAACAGCAAACAGGAGGAAGGAATAGACAGATAGGGTGAGGGGATGGAGCTAAGCAGGAGGAAGGAATAGACAGATAGGGTGAGGGGATGGAGCTAAGCAGGAGGAAGGAATAGACAGATAGGGTGAGAGGATGGAGCTAAGCAGGAGGAAGGGATAGACAGATCGGGTGAGAGGATGGAGCTAAGCAGGAGGAAGGAATAGACAGATAGGGTGAGGGGATGGAGCTAAGCAGGAGGAAGGAATAGACAGATAGGGTGAGGGGATGGAGCTAAGCAGGAGGAAGGAATAGACAGATAGGGTGAGGGGATGGAGCTAAGCAGGAGGAAGGAATAGACAGATAGGGTGAGGGGATGGAGCTAAGCAGGAGGAAGGAATAGACAGATAGGGTGAGGGGATGGAGCTAAGCAGGAGGAAGGAATAGACAGATAGGGTGAGGGGATGGAGCTAAGCAGGAGGAAGGAATAGACAGATAGGGTGAGGGGATGGAGCTAAGCAGGAGGAAGGAATAGACAGATAGGGTGAGGGGATGGAGCTAAGCAGGAGGAAGGAATAGACAGATAGGGTGAGGGGATGGAGCTGATGAAGATAATCATTTTCAGAGACAATAAACAAATCCAATCCAATCCAAGAATCCATAGAGTCATAGTATCCATAGAGTCCTTACGATGTAGAAGGTCATTCAGCCTATCAAGTTTGCCATGACCCTTTGAAAGAGAATCTACCTGGGCCCTCTCCCCTGTAACCCCACCCAACCTGCATATCTTTGAACACTAAGGGGCAATTTAGCATGGCCAATCCACCTAACCTGCACATAGAATCCCTACAGTGCAAAAGGAGGCCATTCGGCCCATCGAGTCTGCACCTACCCTCTGAAAGAGCACCCCACCCCGGCCCACTCCCCTGCCCTATCCCAATAACTCCTTTATCTAACTTTCACATCTTTGGACACTAAGGGGCAATTTAGCATGGCCAATCCACCTAACCTGCACATCTTTGGAGTGTGGGAGGAAACCGGAGAACCCGGAGGAAACCCACGCAGACATGGGGAGAAAGTGCAAACTCCACACAGTCACCCAAGGTCAGAATTGAACCCGGGTCCCTTCCACTGCGAGGCAGCAGTGCTAACCACTGTGCCCTAGGATGAGAGGATGTAAGGAATGAAGGTAAAAACATTAATAATCTTTTATTGTTCCAAGTATGAAGTTACTGTGAAAAGCCCCTAGTTGCCACGTTCCAGCGCCTGTCCGAGCAAGCTGGTAAACTGCTGGCCTTGTTCTGCATTACAAACCAGCTGTCTAGCCCACTGAGCTAAACCAGCCTCAAGCGAGCAGAAGCACAGTCATCAATAGTGGAGAGCAGAGGAAGTGATTTCAGTAGCAGGTAGTGCATCACAGAAATGGAAAGTGTGAACATGAACATCAGAATTCCTGCAGGTGGTCTTAAGTATTTTAAAATATAGACAATTTAAGATTTTGAAATGAATATAGACAAGCCCAGGGAGCAAGTAAGAGGTGGGTTGATAGAAGTGTCGGACTTGAAGCAGGTGACACTCATGGGTAGAATGTTTGACCAGCCCCATCAACCACATCACAGAGCAGGCCAGAGGCAAGGTAATAACTGACAAGTGGCTCACCTCCTGACCGCTGAAATCCTCTCCACCTTCCACAAAACTCTAGTCAGGATTGTGATGGAGTAGCCCAACTCACCTGGATCAGTGCACAGAGGAAGTTTGACACTAGCCAAGACAGGGGAGTCTGCTTAACCAGCCACTCAATATCCATCTCCGTCATTATGATGTGCCAATCTACAAACTGAACTGCAGCAATTCACTAAGGTACGCTCAATGTCACATTTTAGCCCCATAGATAGATGGAACAGAGTGTGGTCAGCCTTTGATAAAGTGTGGTAACCCGAGACAAAAGACTGCAGACTTCCAGTAACAAACAAGGGGGTTTACTGACAATAAGCACCTATGTATAGGCACACAGCAACAATACTGTGGTCTTAACACTTTGGCTCCACACTGCCTGAGCTCCTGCTTCCAGGGCCCTGCGCTTTTTCCTCATTGGTTGTAGTTTAGAACATAGAACATTACAGCGCAGTACGGGCCCTTCGGCCCTCGATGTTGCGCCGACCTGTGAAACCATCTGAAGCCTATCTGACCTACACTATTTCATTTTCATCCATATGTCTATCCAGTGACCACTTAAATGCCCTTAAAGTTGGCGAGTCTACTACTGTTGCAGGCAGGGCGTTCCACACCCCTACTACTCTCTGAGTAAAGAAACTGCCTCTGACATCTGTCCTATATCTATCACCCCTCAATTTAAAGCTATGTCCCCTCGTGTTGGTCAACACCATCCGAGGAAAAAGACTCTCACTGTCCACCCTATCTAACCCTCTGACTATCTTATATGTCTCAATTAAGTCACCTCTCAGCCTTCTCCTCTCTAACGAAAACAACCTCAATTCCCTGAGCCTTTCCTCGTAAGACCTTCCCTCCATACCAGGCAACATCCTAGTAAATCTCCTCTGAACCCTTTCCAAAGCTTCCACATCCTTCCTATAATGTGGTGACCAGAACTGCACGCAGTACTCCAGGTGCGGCCGCACCAGAGTTATGTACAGCTGCAGCATGACCTTGTGGTGCTCCCATGCGATAGGCCGCGAGCTGGTCACATGGACTGCATGGGCTCACACTACTACATAAAGCACCACTCCAAAGGTCTACATCGCTCAACTTAGCTTGAGCTGACAACTGAGGAGCTGGATTGAGTTAAGATAAGAGGGACCACAAAGTTGTAGAAGTTGACAGAACCAAAAAAAGGAGAGCTTCAATTTTGCCTCCTATGTTGAGTAAAACATAAATTGAATCATCCAGGAGACGATTTTGGATAGGTCGCTGGAGAGTTGCATGATAGTTTTGGAATGGAAGAGGATGTGGAAAGAAACCTTCGATTATATCACTTATCGGTAAAATGAAAAATAAATTTGTATTTTCTCATTTGCCAACAGGAATCAAGAACAGAATCTGATTTTAATTGCAAAGATACATTTCCCTCCCTGACAACCCAGCACTAATCTCCTGAAAAACAACCTTTCTCCTCCCTCCCCCGTAACAAGAGCTTTTCCTTCTCACACATCGTCTTTTCCCTCAGCACAAGGATCTTTCGGTTCTCTTTTCTCAACGGAGTTTCACTTGCCTCCCGTCTAAGCACCATTTTGTCTCTCATATCTCCATCTTGCAGCCACCTCAGTCCAAATATCTGGAATTTCCTCACTGAAATCACCCACCAACATTCCATTCCCTCCATTTCCTATACGGATCACTACCGGGTAGATCAGGATTTCCAGAAACGGTGGAGACCTTTTCTCTTGAAAAGTATTCCAAAGGGAGATCCTGAAAAGCATTTCAGAACTAAAGCCACGAATTAACCTGGGGCTGAAATGTGCTGAGATCACTTTCTGACTTCAGTTATTTGAACTGGGCCAGTACTGCATAAATATGTTTGAGACGAAACACTGTGAAATCTTCAGCACCTTCCAGCAGAGGGAATTCTGGCGGGTGTAAGAACAAGATTAGGCCAGAGGCCAAAAATCAGTTTCCAACGGTGGAAACTTAGTTTGAAATCTTTTTCTCTGAACTTTCATGTCCAGTTAAGGCAGGTTGAGTGTTCCATAGAAGACAGAACTATATCAGGAACCCCATTTGTATCTCATGAATGCTCATCAAAATTGGCCATGCTAAATTGTCCTGAGGTATCCATAGGCGAGGTGAAGTTACAGGGTTAGGGCGGGGATTGGTCCCCATAGGGTGCTCTTTCGAGGATCGGTGCAAACTCGATGGGCCCAATGGTCTCCTTCTCCACTGTAGTAATTCTATGATTCTACACCAGAATCTTTCTCCCCTCCAAATTAAATTCCCTGCCAGGGGTGTTATAGTACTGGTTTAGTAATATATTTCGTTACCAGTTGCTGTTAATCCAGAAGGGTCCAATGGTGTGATCCTGAAGAAACCACGAGTCTTCAACTTAAAGCAAACTAATTTATTAAAGTAATTATAATTAATTACAATTGAGTTTGACACTCTACAGAACTATCTCTAGAAATCAAGTAATTAAATATTCATGTATTAACTGATTCAAAACTACAGTGCTAACTATGCTTTGATCTATCTCTCACACAATACTGTTGCCTCGTCACTCCTGGGTGGAAAGAGATTAAGATCCTCTGGGAGCTGATACTTATAGTGGGATCAAGTGGTGCCCTCTAGTGGCAGTGTTATAGTTAGATGTTATAATTAACCCTTTAGTTATATACATATATACATATCATTACAAGGGGAATTTAGAATATCTATTTTCCCAACTCTTCATAAATCACGTTCACCTGGTGATGTCGACCTCTGCTTTGAGGTCAGTGGACGCTGTTTTCACCTTTTTACACGGTCACAGAGATATTGGCTGCCTGTAGCACAAGGTACACCAAGGCTGGGCACAAGGGAGGAGTGAGACCGAGAGAGGAAGTTGGTGGGAATCAAGATGCAGAGTGAGAGAGTTTGCGGTCTGGATGCCATTTGAATATGGCGCCCGGACATCGGAGCCTATGAGGTAGCGGCAGGCGGGCCACTTCCTGCCAGCTACCCCACGCTCTCCCATGAGATTCAATGTGCTTCTCGTGGGTGCTTAATTCATGAGCTGAACAGTTAAGATCTCGCATGCTCAGCCACCTCCTTACTCTCCAGCTCCTGCAATCTGCCTTAGGTGTCAGATAATGGAAGATTCGGCTCAATGCTACAATCACATGATTTACCGTAAACTCTTCAAACTGTATTTGACGCAGGTCAGTTTAGTTGCCATTTACAGTCTCAATTTTGCTCAGAATTTCACAAGATCACACTATACACCAATTGATCCATTTGAGGGGCTGGTTTAGCACAGTGGGCTAAACAGCTGGCTTGTAATGCAGAATGACGCCAGCAGCGCGGGTTCAATTCCCGTAACGGCCTCCCCGAACAGGCGCCGGAATGTGGCAACTGGGGGCTTTTCACAGTAACTTCATTGCCTACTTGTGACAATAAGAGATTATTATTATTATTGTCTTGTTTCTGGAATGGAACCAATCAGATTGATCACAACTGAAACCTGGAAAAACAGCCTTTTTAACAATGTAGTTTGAAATCAACTTAGGTGCAAAGAATAGAATTAGTTGATTAAATGATTCAGGATCATGAAGCATTCAGAATAGATTGGGATTAAAGCTAGATAAAGGCGAATATGTATTCAACTGTCCAAAGTCAGTTTAGGGGTTTACCTCAAGGTAAGTTTGTTCTCAGACAGAAACTAATTCAACAATGAAGTGTTTATCTAGAATCAATGAAGAGAAAATGTTTCCAATGGCTGAATATCAGAGGACGTTAATGTAAATTGCTTGACAGAAGAACAGAGGGAAAATCATTTGGCTGGTCTGAGACCCCAAAGACCACCACTTTTGGGCATGGTTCTACCCTCACCCCCACAACCATGGGCATGGCCTCAAGTTTGCCCAATACCTGGCAAGTCTGGGGCAAGGTCAGACCATATGGTTGCAGTTGGCCGGGCCTCCCTGGCACCATACACATTTGTCCCCCACCTCTGGAAAGAACCTATCATTCGGGTTCTGGTTAGGTGCGCTCTGTGCACCACCTTTAGCTGTGTTAGGCTGCGTCCTGCGTATGTGGATGTGAATTTCGCCCTGTGTGGTGCTCCGATCCAGAGTCTTCCTGCTACTTCTATGCCTAGTTCCTCCTCCCATTTTTCCCTTGTCACGTGCAGGGAAGAGTGTACCTCCTCCAACAAGTCACCCGTACCGGCCCACACAGTTTCCCTCCCCGAGGTGGCCTGCGTCCAGCAGTTCTTTGACGAACAAATGTCCTGGTATCTGGGGTACATTGTCGTTTCCTTACAAGGAGGTTTTTGACCTGTATGTGTCTTAGCTCATTTCCTTTTGGTAATTGGAACCTCTCCATTAGTTCCCCCAGGGTCGCTACTCTGTTGTTCGTGCACATGTCCCTTACCATCGGTGCTGGGACCTTTGCTGTTCATAGTATACATAAATGATTTAGAGGAAAATGTAACTGTTCTGATTCGTAAGTTTGCGGACGACACAAAGGTTGGTGGAATTGTGGATAGAGATGAGGACTGTCAGAGGATACAGCAGGATTTAGATCATTTGGAGACTTGGGTGGAGAGATGGCAGATGGAGTTTAATCCAGACAAATGTGAGGTAATGCATTTTGGGAGGTCTAATGCAGGTAGGGAATATACAGTGAATGGTAGAACCCTCAAGGGTATTGACAGTCAGAGAGATCTAGGTGTACAGGTCCATAGGTCACTGAAAGGGGCAACAGAGGCGGAGAAGGTAGTCAAGAAGGCATACGGCATGCTTGGCCGGGGCACTGAGTATAAAAGTTGGCAAGCCATGTTGCAGCTGTATAAAACCTTAGTTAGGCCACACTTGGAGTATAGTGTTCAGTTTTGGTCGCCACACTAGCAGAAGGCTGTGGAGGCTTTAGAGAGGGTGCAGAAGAGATTAACCAGGATGTTGCCTGGTATGGGGGGCATTAGCTATGAGGAGCAGTTGAATAAACTTGGTTTGTTCTCACTGGAACGACGGAGGTTGAGGGGCGACCTGATAGAGGTCTACAAAATTATGAGGCGTGTAGACAGTGGATAGTCAGAGGCTTTTTCCCAGGGTAGAGGGGTCAATTACGAGGGGGCATAAGTTTAAGGTGCGAGGGGCAAGGTTTAAACGAGATGTACGAGGCAAGTTTTTTTACACAGAGGGTAGTGGGTGCCTGGAACTCGCTGGCGGAGGAGGTGGTGGAAGCAGGGACGATAGTGACATTTAAGGGGCATCTTGACAAATACATGAATAGGATGGGAATAGAGGGATACGGACCCCGGAAGTGCAGAAGATTTTAGTTTAGACGGGCAGCATGGTCGGCACAGGCTTGGAGGGCAGAAGGGCCTGTTCCTGTGCTGTACTTTTCTTTGTTCTTTGTATATCAAACCGCTAAGTGAGGCCTTCAGAGCGACCTTGGGCACTTCCTTTGACTGCCATGAGTGTGTACCCCATACTCAAGCTCTCCATAGAAACTTTGCTTTGCTAAGTGAGTTTCAGCCATTCTGGCTACATGACTAGCCAGTTGTGGCTGTCTCAATATGACATGGATTCTTGGCATGCCAGCTCAGATGGACACCTGAATCTCTGCTATTTTGTCCTATCTGACCTTCAGAAGCTTCCAAAGGCAGCTTAAATAAAAATCATTGAGCATTTGCATGATACTGGTACACAGTCCAAGGGTGCGATTCTCACAATAAATTTCTAAGTTCATTTGTGGCGAGTTTTTCCGGCAATTTCCCGCCAGCTCTACCGGCAGGTTCTCCACCGCTATTCAATGACACTTAGTCACATTTTTGAGCCCTGGGGAGTTTCTCACTGGTTTAGCCCACCCTTAGAATTTTTTTTTTTAGCTAAACGCCGAGATTGAGCCACCATTTTGAAAGGGTGCCCTGATCTCCAAAAGATGACTAAGTGTGGTAGCCAGCAGGGATTGCCGCGTGCTTGCCGGCACTTGGCCCAGTGAGGCTAGAAACGCCATTCAAGTTAATTGGTCCACTTAACAAGGCCCCACCGGCACCTCGCCGCAAATTAAGACTCGCCAGCCGATTCACCGGCATCGTGCTCGCCAGCCGCACCCCCTGCAAACAAGGTCGAGCAGTACTTAAACACACTTACTCAGCCAACCCGAGCTAGCTCGCAACAATGGCACCAAGAAAACCAGCCCCAAGATTTGGGGATGCAGACCTGGGAGCCTCCTAGATGCAGTAGAGGCCAGGAGGGATGTCCTGTTCCACCAAGGGTCCCAGAGGGTCAGTCGCAGGGCAGCCAGGAGTATGACCAAGAGGACTGGCCTGCAGTGCCGCAAATAGATCAACAAACTACGCCAGTCAACGCGAGTGAGTAGATACCAACTTCCCCGAGACCTTTCGCTCCCAAGCGAAAATCCAACCCCCAACTCTCCATGTGACCCCCAATCCTCCCTCCATCCCCCTCTCTTCAACCCCACCAACCCTCCCTCCACTCCCCCCTCTCCCTTCAACCAAACCACTCCCTTCCATCACATCACCCTCCCACCCCTGTGAACCATGTGTGTGGCTAACGATACCCTCTCTGTGTCTCCTCAGGAAAAGCTTTCCCACAATCGGAGGCAGAGGGTACAGACTGGCGGTGGGTGATGTACTTAAGAATTCTCACCTCCTTCGAGGAGCGGGCCCTGGAGGTGATTGGGGTGGTGGAGGACAGATCGTTCACCCACGCGGAGGCTGGTGGATTCCGCAGAGGTGAGAAACCATCGGGCTCCAACCAAAGAACCTGTCAAATGTAAGTTGTTGTTGCTTTACTGATTGGCCCATCACTCCCAGTGGCCTTGTGTCCATTCTCCCGCAGGTCCTCCAGCCGACGGCGATGGCCGATCCCGGGTGGCCCCCTCTCCAGCATCTCAGGAGAACACCGCGGAGGGGAGTGCGAGGATGCCACGATTGGCACGTCACAGCTGTCATCCCCCCTCCCTCAACACAGATACACACACCTCGGTGGGAAATGTTAGTGGTCAGGCTTCTGGAGCACAATCCGGTGAGCACCACACAGCTGCTAATGGACATCAGGTGGAGGCAGGAACCTCCAGGCGATACAGTAGTCGGAGGTCTGCTGGATCCCAGGACCCAGCTGGATCCCAGCCTGATGCTGAGCCTGAGGAGGAGGTATTTCCGGAGACGAGGGTGCGGCCGGGACATTCAGAGAGAGAGGTCAGCGACACTCCAGCAGGTCCATAGCTGATTGGAGGAGTCCCAGAGGGTGAGGGTGCAGGAGATGTCGCCGGCAATGCGTGGCACTGAGGTCAACACTGCTAGAGTGGCGACCACAGTAGAGAGCCTGGTACACGACGTCGACAGCATGAGTGAAGGTGTCCAAGGCGACGCGCAGTTGGTGACGGCCATGGATGAGGGTCACAAGAATATCCGCCTCGCTGGGAGATGTCACCCAGTACCAGACAGACCTTGATGAGGTGCAGTGGGACATGTCCCGCTCTCAGATGGGAATTGCCAAGACGCTGCAGAGCATGATCCAGTGACTGAGGAGCATCACCAAAGGAATCAACAGGATGGTGCAGACCATGGGGAAACTGCCAGGGCTGGCAGAGCCAGATGATGCAGGGGAAAATGGGGTTTGAACCAAGGCGAACCTATGGGCATCGACCAGGAGGAGGAGGTGATGGGTGCCAACTTGGACCCATCCCATAAAGTGGAGATGGTGGTCACCAGCTTCCCCGAGTTCCATCCATCTAATGAGACCGTGTCTCACAGTCAGCACACGGGACAGGGCAGCATGGCTGTGTACGTGCCGCCGATAAGTGAGGCTGAGCAATCCGGCCTGATCCCCAGAGGACACCCGCCAGGGGCATCGAAGGCCATGGGATGTGGTAAGCAGCTGGCTGCCTCCACCTTTTTGTGCACCCTGGTGATACATCGAGACGTAGCGGTAGAGCTAAGAAGGCAAAGCACATCAAGGATCATTGGTTCCACTGGGGGAGGGGGTTGGGCGGCACCATCAGGAGACTTGGGTGAAGCCTGCGAGGCATGGACTTCCTGGAAGCCAGCAAGAGGGTTCTCCCGGGATTCACCAGTTGCACCGCACTCGAGTGACAGCACAACCCAGCCGGTGGATCGCACCCAAAGTCTTGTTTGCATAGAGGAAACTGGGCAGGTCTATTGCTCTAAAGACTTTCAGTTTAACAGGCAGACTTCCTCCTCTTCATTCCCAGACTGATGTTTGATGTCTGCCAAAGGCTACATTTGCTTGGGCAATTCTTGCATGTGTCTCATCATCCATATAAACAGTTTGAGAGTGTGCTGCTGAGATAAGTGAACTTAAGTCAGGTGCTATTTCAAAGGGCCGGTGCAGACTCGACGGGCCAAATGGTCTCCTTCTGCACTGTAAATTCTATGATTCTATGAACGTAACTACTGACAGGTTCTGATCATTGACTGAAACCTTGGGTTCTAGACAGGACTTTCCTGGAGCAGGTTGGTAAATGTTCCTTCAGCTTTCTTCATATTGATCATAAAGCCGAAGTTCTCGCATGCATTGCAGAACAAGTCCGTGCTACATTCAATGTCCAGCTCTGATCCAATGGCTGGTGTACAGCCATCAGCAAACAGGAAATGGCAAAGTATGTCCTTGGAGACTTTGGTCTTTTCCTGGAATCGTCTCAGCTTGAGCAGCTTCCCATCCATGTGATTTCCAATTTCAATGCCAGGATCACCATCATGGAAGGCATTAGACAGCATGGTGAAGAAAAACATACCGAAGATGATTAGCGCTGGCATGCAGTCCTGGTTAACTCCATTGATAACCGAGAAACGGGAATAAGACACACCCAAATCCTGCACTTTATAAATAGAGTCATGAAGTACAAAAGCAAGGAATGTATGATGAGCCTTTGGAAAGCAATGGTTTGGCCTTAACTGGAGTATTGTGTCAGACTCCGGTACCACACTTTGGAAGGATGTGAAGGGATTGGAGAAGGTGCAGAAAACATTTAAAAGAATGGTTCCAAGTATGAGGGGCATTTCGGAGGATACAATGTTGAAGCTCAAAGAAGGTTGAGAAGAGATTTGATCGGGGTGATCAAACTCCTAAGGCATCTTGGATAGAGTATATAGAGTAGATAGGGGACAGTAGAACCAGAGGACAACAATTTAAAGTGATTGAAAAAAGAACCATCAGCGATATGAGGGGAAACCTTGGGCGGAAGTCTCCGCTCCCACACCGGGTGGGAGAATCGCAGGAGGTCCACTCTCGCACCTCCTGCGATTCTCCCACCCCCCCAAAATGCGTGTTGCGTTTTGCAACACGCCGCTCGAAGAATCGCAGGCCGCCGTTTTTCACGGCGGCCCATGATTCTCCGACCCGGATGGGCCGAGCGGCCTGCCGTTCGCAACCGTTTCACGACAGCGGCAACCACACCTGGTCGCTGCCGTCGTGAACACGGCATGAGATGCCCGTTTGGGGCTTGTGGGGGGCCTAGAGGGGACTGAGCACCACGACCGTGCTCGGGAGGGGACATCTCAATAGGACGCACTCTTTCCCCTCCGCCGCCCCGCAAGATCAATACCCCACGTTTTGCGGGGCGGTGGAGGGGAAGACGGCAACCGCGTCATTCTCGGCACGCCGGGCCTTGACGCCAGCGACAAGGCCCCGCAGCCAAGTTTCCCGGCACGGCCTTCCTAGCCCCTCGGCGGGGGGAGAATAGGAGGCCAGGAGAGGCCTCCGACGCCGTCGTGAACCTCTCCGAGTTTCACGACGGCGTCGGGCCTTTGGGAGAATTCGGCCCTGCGTATGCAGCGAGTGGTTAGGATGTGAGTGCGGTGCAGAAAGACTCAATCATGGCTTTCAAATGGAAGCTCTTCAGGGCTACAGGGAAAAGACGAAGAAGTGGAATGAGCTGGGTTGCCCTGGAAAAGACCTAGTGTGGCTACAATGGGCCAAATGGCCTCCTTCTATATTATACTAATTTCATGATTCTATATTCAAATTGGTGATAAAACATTTGCAAGGAACACATCTTTCTTCAGCACTGTGCAATATAATAAAATCTTATTCAAGCAACCTTGGGGTTCATCTGTACAACACCAACCAAGCCATGGTGGTCAACATCGTGTTAGGGAAAATTCTGCCTAATCAATCCCTGATTTCTTTAGAGGCTTAAGCTGTGCTAAACACTACTTAAACTTCCAACTATTTTGATGAACACAAATAACCATATAAACTAAATCAAATAAACTGAGGTACAAATTAAAGGACTGCCCCTTAAATGGCTTTAAACAAAAGGCAAATCACAAATGAAGCTTAAAAACATCAAACCAAAATGTGATTAAAGGAACCAATAAGGCACCCCAACCCCTGCAGTGCCCAACAGGCACAGAAAGTCTTGAGGGAAATTGATCAAGTTCAGTTGATTGCTAATTAAGCTTAAAACGGTGGCACTTGATAATCAAAATTGGAGTATGGATAAGGAATTGGCTACATTTAAAAAAACAAAGTGCTCATTAGCATTACTTTGTAGTGGGGTGAGGTGGTTGGAGAATATCGAATGGGTGCCCAGAGGTTTAATTTTGGGACAACGACTATTTGTAATTTACATCAGTGACTGATTCTACAATTCAATGCTCATCGTTTCAAGCTGGAGATGATACATGACTAGGGTGAGCAGTGGAATCGAATGATATCAGCCATAACTACAGAATTAGGTAAAACGTAATATGTGAATGGGCCAAACAATGAATAATTACTGAAATGAGGATGTAGTCCGAATTGAAGGCTTTAATCAACAAGGTGTTTCCCCAACAGCTCGAGTACAGAAAGAGGCTGGCTACTGGGAAACACGGGTTCTTATACCCCGCTTCACTGGGCGGAGCTACCTTACATTCCGACCAATGAAATGCAAACACTTGGGCCAATGAGCAGCGAGCCTTCTCCACCAATGGTAGCTCACACTCCCAGGTACCGTAGCACCTCTAATCAGACTACCACACTGTACTTTTCTTTGTTCTTTCTACTGCTCAGTCTATTCAGTCAACTTATAAACCATGAATTAATTACCTCTCTCTGACCACACCACCTCACCTACCCCCTGTGACCACCACATTCACACCACCTCACCCACCCCCTGTGACCACCTCACCCACCCCTCTCTGACCACATCCACACCACCTCACATATCACAAACATGAACTTACGTGCTGTGGATGCTGCCGTATCTGATTGGTCATCCAGGTTTTCTCGTTCATTCTCCAATTTCTGAAATTAGAAACAATTTAAGTTCAAGTTGTGGACCAGATTTCTGCAGGGAATAGTTTTTGAAAAATCCTTTCCTTTCTCCTCCTCCCCTCTGCTCTACTGAGCCTGGCTAACATTGGTCTCCATGGGTATCAGCAGCTCTTGCCGTACCTTTCCCAAGTTCCTATACTTCATGCGCAAGCCAGGCCTTTTGATCCTGGTGGCCATTGCAGCTGAACCCAGTCTTGTTCTTGCTTGAATCATCCATCAGCCTACCAGGAGGAGTGTCCGAATAATAAATCAGAAATGGAATAATCAGAAATGGGTGCTCCAGTTTCCTCCCACAGTCCAAAACTGTGCAGGTTAGGTGGATTGGCCATGATCAATGCGTACGGGGTTATGAGGATTGACGGGGAAGTGCCGAGGTAGAGTAGTTCTTTCAGAGGGCTGGTGCAGGTTTAATGAGCCAAATGGTCTCCTGCACTGTAAGGATTCTATGGAAACCTAAGACGACTTTCCCAACCCATAGCTGATTGCAGCCTATATCAGTTGGAATGGCCTGTTCTTACAGTCAGTTTTCCTGAACGCTCCTCCTCTCCATCTGTAACAAACTTTAATTTCTCCTAATGGGAAAATACCTTCTTCTTACCATACAGTTTGGCTGAATACTAACAACCTTCATCCTCATGCATCTGTCGAGTGGACACTGAGGAATCTTACAGCAACCTATCCTGCATTTCATACACGTTTAACTAATACCTTGTTCATTTAACAAAACAAGGGGAATGGGGGTGGAACAGATTTGTACACTCAGAACTGATGCTTGGGCGTGGATTTAATTTACTACGGGCTGAATGGTGTTGGCTGTAGACGGAATGATATTCTGACACCGATAGGCCAGCACAGCAAACATTTGTGCCTGTAGATCCTGCTCATTCCCAACAGGCTAATGAATGGGTCGATTATGTTCCCAGACCATTGATTCATTCTAGAGTTATTATTTTCCATGGTTCCAACAAACAGCAACTGGGTAACAAGAGGGGTGAACAGCAAATATCTCAACCAACTATTCACCCCAGTATTTGTGAGCCGCAGCATTGAAATGAGTGGAACCTTTAGTAGCTCCCCGAGAAAGTATGTCAAATAAAAGTGACAGTTTGAGACCAAGTGCTTAAATCTGGGAATTTGGGAAGTGAGAGAGGAAGTGTTGTTTTGGCCTTTACAAAAACAAGTGGTCGAGGAGAAGTAAACAAAGTCGAGACTTGCGAGCTGAAGCCTTAAGGTATTGTTTAGGTCTGGTGGCAAATGATTGGTGAGATTTATGGGGAGATGGCGGAGGTAGTGGTAATGCCACCGAACTAGTAATCAGAAATGAATGTTCTGGAGGTGTGGGTTCAAATCCCTTCATGGCAGCTGGTGAAATTTAAACTCAATTAATAAATCTGGAATTAAATGCTGGTCTCACTAATAGTAATCATGATAACTATCATCAATTGTTGTAAAAAACCATCTGGTTCACTAATGTCCTTTAGGGAAGGAAATCTGTTGCCCTTACCTGGTCAGGCTCACACATTACTTGACCCAATAATTGAGTTTGATTCTTAACAGCCCTCGCTAATGGCCAAGCCACTCGATTCAAAGGCAATTAGGGATGGGCAGCAAATGTTAGCATTGTCAGTGACATATACATTCCAGATAGGAATAAAGAAACATTAAGTTCCCCCCCCCAAAAAAAAACTGGGCAATAGTTTAAACCTGCACTTGGTGATATAAATGTTGTATTTAATTTACAACTTTACCAGTTGAACTTCATAATGTAACCACGGCGAATCATTGCGTGATAATCTAAACCTGAAACCTAATTAGTTAAATAAAAACAAAATAAAGGTGGCAGGGCAGGTACTGCGTTGCATGTGGGAGTTGTGTGATCCACGGCAACCACATCTGCAGTAAACGTGTTTCAAAGAATCTCAGCTTCGGGTTGATGAGCTGAAGTCCAAACTTTGGACACTGATGTATCAGGAAGGGGGCACGTTACCTGGATGTGGTAGTCACCACTGTTGTATTATATTGTGTATATTGGTATTACGGTAAGGCCCCTGCACTATAGGTAAGGGGGTAGATCCCTGCCTGCTGGCTCCGCCTAGTAGGCGGAGTATAAATGTGTGGGCTCTCCAAACAGCAGCCATTTCGGCAGCTGCTGCAGGAGCCACAGATCTCTGTAATAAAGCCTCGATTACATTCTACTCTTGTCTCATCGTAATTGATAGTGCATCACTGGACACAGTGTTGCGGGAGGCAATCATATCCCTTAGGTTAAGTATTTCAGATTTACCACAGATTTGAGCCAGGGAGTGGGATGGAAATTTTCAGAAATGGGAAGAGATGGGGATTAAGACACTAAAAGATTTGTTTCTTCGGGGTCGGTTTGCAGGATTGAAGGAGCTGGAAGCGAAGTATGGGCTGGAGCAGGGGGAAATGTTTACATACATGCAGGTTCAAGATTTTGCCAGGAGGGAGATACAGAGCTTCCCGGAGGGACCGGCCTCCACATTGCTGGAGGAGGTGCTGACGACAGGGGGACTGGAGAAGGGGGTAGTGTGAGTGGTTTATGGAGTTATTTTGGAAGTGGAGAAGGCACCACTGGAAGGGATCAAAGCAAAGTGGGAGGAAGAGTTGAGAGAGGATTTGGAGGAGGCGTTCTGGTGTGAGGTGCTCTGGACAGTGAATGCCTCCACCTCGTGCGCGAGGTTGGGGCTGATACAGCTGAAGGTGGTATACAGAGCACACCTCAAGGGCAATGATGAGCCGATTCTTTGAAGGAGTTGAAGATGTGTGTGAGCGTTGCGGGGGGAGGGGGGACCCACTAATCACGTTCATATGTTTTGGTCCTGTCTAAAGCTGGAGGATTACTAGAAGGATGTTTTTAGGGTAATTTCTAAAGTGGTGCACGTGAAACTGGACCCGGGCCCCCGGGGGGCCATATTCGGGGTGTCTGACCAGCCAAGGTTGGAAATGGGTGCGGAGGCAGATGTTGTAGCCTTCGTCTCGTTGATCACCCGACGGCGGATCCTGTTGGGATGGAGAACAGCCTCTCCACCCTGTGCCCTGGCGTGGCGGTGGGACCTGTTGGAATTCTTGACCCTTGAGAAGGTTACGTTTGAACTGAGGGGAAGGACAGAGGGATTCTATAATTCATGGGCATTATTCATTCTGCACTTTCAAGAACTGGATAACATCGAACATTAGTTGGGGGGGGTGGGGGGATTCCTGATTCCTTTTGTCAGTTCTTTGTGAATATGTGGGCAAATGTTTTGGGTTTGGTGGGAGGATTGGATCGTTGTTATTGATATAGGGATTGACAGATTTGTTACTGATTATTGTTTATTGTTGGTGGGTGTAAATTTTGGAGAAAATGTGAAAAAGGAGGAGAATAAAGAGATTTTTTTTTTTAAGTACTTCAGATTTGGTCTGTGGTCAGGGGCAGGAGGCTGTAACTCTATGAAAGGCAAGGTGGGGATCCAGGAGCAATGGAGGAGCATCAGCCTTGGGAGATTTGATGTTCTTGCTGCTGAGTGGAGGAGAGCAGGGATTGCAGGAAGGATGAGTAAACTGACCACTGCACTGTGGTGCACGGGGCCATTCAAGTGGGGGGGAGCAACAAAGAATGTAGTTGTAGTAGGGGACATTAAAACATACATTGAAGGACCTCTGGTAGCGGCCATGGAGTTAGTGGTCGCACATTTGGTGGCTCCTACTCAAGGTGCAATTTTTCGGTCCTTTTCCTGTCTGAGGGATCCTTTTTTGAGACTTGGCCAGCAGTTCTGAACATTGGGTTAGAGCCATTGGTGGTGATTTTTTTTTTTGGTTAAAGTTTAGAGTGCCCAATCATTTTTCCAATTAAGGGGCAATTTAGCGTGGCCAATCCACCTAGCCTGCACATCTTTGGGTTGTGGGGGCGAAACCCACGCAGACACAGGGAGAATGTGCAAACTCCACACGGACAGTGACCCAGAGCCGGGATCGAACCTGGGACCTCTATGCTGTGAGGCAGCAGGGCTAACCCACTGCGCCACCGTGCTGCCTTGGTGGTGATTTTGAGGGTTTCAGTTGTGCTGGAACTCCAGATGGGGGAGGGACAGATGTCCTGTCCTTTGTCCTGGTGGCAAGGATCCTCATGGACTGGAGGGCGATTACACCGCCAAGTGCCTCGGTGTGGCTGGGTGACTCGGAGTTTTTACACCTTGAGAAGGTTAAGTTTACCGTGAGAGGGTCAGTGGAAGGGTTTTAATGTAGATGACGGCCGTTCATAATGTACTTTAAAGAGCTGGTCACTGTGAGCTGTTAGGCTGGGGGGGGATGGGAACTTAGTGTGGTGAATGTAATATATGTGTATATATGATAATTCACACCGTCTTTATAAAGCGCTGTGGCGCTATCCTACCACTAGGGGGAGTAGCTCTGGCAGTACTCAGGAACTTGTACTGGGCTCCACCCTTGGCTCCGCCCATGACTCCTCCCCCTAGTGCCGCTGTATAAATACCCTTGTACAGAGTCAGCCTGAGTTCACTACGAGTTTATCAACGGGTAACAGGCTGGCTCTGAAGTAAGTCGATTAAAGACTAGATTCATATTGGAAACACGTGTCTGGTGAATTGATGGTTCCATCACTTAGTAACTAAGTTTTACTTTTGTAAGGAAGAGGAGGATGGGAGGAGGGGATTCTTACTGCTTAATTTCTATTATCTGTTTTTATAGGTTTTATACCAAAATTGTTAAACAGTTTTAATGAAAATATTTCCCAAAAAGTATTGCAGGTCTGGCAGCATCGGCAAATGGAGAATTAGAGTTAATAGGAAGAATTTTGCCTGCTGACTTCCACTTTGGGATCCTGTCATCAAGGTCAAAGAGCTTGCACTCTGTGGGAAAGAGCCACCGGATATGATTTTCCATGAACTTGCCAATTAATGGGTTTACCATCCAATTGAGGGTGGTGAGCAGATTCTCGAAGCTGGAGGGCCAGCACGAGGTCCTCAGCACTGAAGAAGCAACAAAATGTCAAAATGGTGGCACCTTCTCTCCAGCTTTATTGAAGTGAAATTAAGAAAAGCCCTTTGCAGCCCGGTCACTTCTGTGGAAGGAGAACCCCTCCACAGTACAGCCTGCGTCTGATACCATGTAGGAGGGGAGCTAGCCAACACCGAGATATGCACATCACCCAGTGCAGCTCGAGACAGAGTGCAATAGAAACATAGAAAATAGAAGTAGGCCATTCGGCCCTTTGAGCCTGCTGTGCCATTCAATATGATCATGACTAAGTCTCTGTCTCAACACCATACTCTAGGGCTCGCCCCATACCCCTTGATGCCTTTAGTGTAGAGAAACCTATGCATTTCCTTCTTAAACATATTCAGTGACTTGGCCACTAGACCCTTCTGAATAATTCCACAGGCTCAACACCCTCTGAGTGCAGAAATGTCTCCTCATGACCCCGTATCATGAGACTCTGACCCCTTTACTCCATATCCCCCTTGTCCCACCCCCCCTCCAGCCAGGCAAGCATCATCCCTGGGAGCAATCTAAACAAATTGCAATAGAGACCAGTGTCAGAGAATAACCAGGCCTCAGCGGGGAACGGCCCACTGAGTCTGCACTCAGTCCCATTTCCTGCAGTGAAGAGCTCCGCTCGCCAGAAATCCCCCGTGCAGGAGGAAATCTCCCCCCCCCCCCCCCCCCCCCGTGCAGGAGGAAATCCTCCCCCCCGTGCAGGAGGAAATCCCCAATGCAGGAGGAAATCCCCCCCGTGCAGGAGGAAATCCCCCCGTGCAGGAGGAAATCCCCCCCGTGCAGGAGGAAATACCCCCGTGCAGGAGGAAATCCCCCACCGTGCAGGAGGAAATCCCCCCCGTGCAGGAGAAAATCCCCCCGTGCAGGAGGAAATCCCCCCGTGCAGCAGGAAATCCCCCCCGTGCAGAAGGAAATCCCCCCGTGCAGTAGGAAATCCCCCCCCCCGTGCAGGAGGAAATCCCCCCCCGTGCAGGAGGAAATCCCCCCCCCCCCCGTGCAGGAGGAAATCCCCCCCGTGCAGGAGGAAATCCCCCCCGTGCAGGAGGAAATCCCCCCCGTGCAGGAGGAAACCCCCCCCGTGCAGGAGGACACCCCCCCGTGCAGTAGGAAATCCCCCCGTGCAGCAGGAAATCCCCCCCGTGCAGAAGGAAATCCCCCCGTGCAGTAGGAAATCCCCCCCCCCCCCGTGCAGGAGGAAATTCCCAGTGCAGGAGGAAATCCCCCCCCCCCCCGTGCAGGAGGAAATCCCCCCCCCCGTGCAGGAGGAAATCCCCCCCCGTGCAGGAGGAAATCCCCCCCCCCCCCGTGCAGGAGGAAACCCCCCCCGTGCAGGAGGAAATCCCCCCCGTGCAGGAGGAAATCCCCCCCGTGCAGGAGGAAACCCCCCCCGTGCAGGAGGAAATCCCCCCGTGCAGGAGGAAATCCCCCCGTGCAGGAGGAAATCCCCCCCCGAGCAGTAGGAAATCCCCCCCCCCCGTGCAGGAGGAAATCCCCCCCGTGCAGGAGGAAATCCCCCCGTGCAGGAGGAAATCCCCCCCCGTGCAGTAGGAAATCCCCCCCCCGTGCAGGAGGAAATCCCCCCCGTGCAGGAGGAAATCCCCCCCGTGCAGGAGGAAATCCCCCCGTGCAGGAGGAAATTCCCAGTGCAGGAGGAAATTCCCAGTGCAGGAGGAAATTCCCAGTGCAGGAAGAAATTCCCAGTGCAGGAGGAAATCCCCAATGCAGGAGGAAATTCCCCCGTGCAGGAGGAAATTCCCAGTGCAGGAGGAAATCCCCCCGTGCAGGAGGAAATCCCCCCGTGCAGGAGGAAATTCCCAGTGCAGGAGGAAATTCCCAGTGCAGGAGGAAATCCCCAATGCAGGAAGAAATCCCCCCGTGCAGGAGGAAATTCCCAGTGCAGGAGGAAATCCCCAATGCAGGAGGAAATCCCCCCGTGCAGGAGGAAATTCCCAGTGCAGGAGGAAATCCCCAATGCAGGAGGAAATCCTGATGCCATTTTAAAATAAATAAATAAATAATCTTTATTATTGTCACAAGTAGGCTTACATTTAAAAAAAATAAATAAATTTAGATTACCCAATTAATTTTTTCCCATTAAGGGGCAATTTAGCATGGCCAATCCACCTACTCTGCACATCTTTGGGTTGTGGGGGCGAAACCCACGCAAACACGGGGAGAATGTGCAAACTCCACACAGACAGTGACCCAGAGCCGGGATCGAACCTGGGACCTCGGCGCCGTGAGGCAACAGGGCTAACCCACTGTGCCACCCCCACGTAGGCTTACATTAACACTGCAACGAAGTTACAGAGAAAATCCCCTCGTCGCCACATTCCGGCGCCTATTCGGTAACAGAGGGAGAATTCAGAATGTGCAAATTACCTAACCTGCACGTCTTTCGGGACTTGTGGGAGGAAACCGGAGCACCCGGAGGAAACCCACGCAGACACGGGGAGAACGTCTGGACTCCACATAGACAGTGACCCAAGCAGAAATCAGACCCGGGACCCTGGCACTGTGAAGCAACAGTGCTAACCACTGTGCTACCATGCTGCCCATGATCTCTCGACCTCCCGAAGCAACACACGGACCCCCCCAAAGCCCCAACTCACCTAAAAAGATGGTCGTCCAGCACCCCACCTCATATAGGCAGGGCACACCCAGGTCTGAACCCCGGCACAATCCCAATATGGCACCAGCAGCCTGGCAGCACACCTGCCAGCATCACCAAGGCACCTTTGCAGTGCCAGGCTAGCACCCAGGTGGCAGTTCCAGGGTGCCACCCTGCCCAGATGCCAATCACCAGGGTGCATCCGAACCCTGGGAGACGCCCACAGTGCCATCCTGCCTGGTCCCTGTTTGTGGGGACCAGTACAGAAAGGTGCTCGCCTAAAGGTCTCCGAAGTGAATGGGTTAGTTTCCAAAGCCTCAGGTAGATGAGGCGAGCTGCATATTAGAGTGAGACAAGCTACTGACTTATGTGCAGATTTGCCAAATACTTACCTCGCCCCCAACGGGCAGTATCCAGATTGTGAGATCCCGTTGGATCTCGCGAGGCGTGGCGAGCACGGATCCCAGAAGAGGCCTCTCCCAGCATGTACCAGCCACCATTCGGGTGGGACGCGGTTGGTAGATCGTGCCCCCTGCATCCAGTCTATCCGGCCCTGTCAGCATTTTATACATTTCAATGAGATCCCCTCTCAATCTTCTAAATTCATAGAATCCCTACAGTGCAGAAGAAGGCCTTTCGGTCCATCGAGTCTGCACCGACCCTCTGAAAGAGCACCCTACCTAGACCCACTCCCCCATAATGGGTCAATTTTATCATGGCCAATCCTACACATCTTTGGACTGAGAGGGGAAACTGGGGCACCCGGAGGAAGCCCATGCAGAAACGGGGAGAATGTGTAAACTCCACATAGACAGCCACCCAAGGCTGGAATTGAACCTAGGTCCCTGGCACTGTGAAGCAGCAGTGCTAACCACCAGGGCCGGCTCAAGGCACCGGCAACTCGGCCAGTCGCCCGGGGCGCCATGTACTAGGGGGCGCCAGACTCGGGTCCCGCGCATGCGCAGTTGGGCCGGTGCCAACCAGTGCATGCGCGGTGGCCGCCCTCCCCCAGGGCTGCCCCCCCCCGGTCCGCCCCCCTGCTCGGTCCGCTCCCCCCGCCCCCCCCCCCCCGCCCCCCCCTCGGTCCGCTCCCCCCGCCACCCCCCTCGGTCCCCCCCCGCCCCCCCTCGGTCCGCCCCCCCTCGGGTCCGCCCCCCCGCCCCTCCTCGGTCCGCTCCCCCCGCCACCCCCCTCGGTCCCCCCCCCTCGGGTCCGCCCCCCCTCGGGTCCGCCCCCCCTCGGGTCCGCCCCCCCCGCCCCTCCTCGGCCCCGCCCCCCGCCCCTCCTCGGCCCCGCCCCCCCGCCCCTCCTCGGCCCCCCCCCCCCCCCCAAGGGCGCCGAAGTTCAGCTTGCCCAGGGCGCCAGCAACCCTAGGGCCAGCGCTGCTAACCACTGCCACCATACCGCCCTAAGCCACCTTAAATTCCAATGAATACAGGCCCAGTCGACCCAATCTCTCCTCGTATGACAATCGTGCCATCCCAGTAATCAGTCTGGTGAAACTTCACTGCACTCTCTCTGTGGCATCCTTTCTTAGATCAGAAGGTCAACACTGCACTCAGTACTCCAAGTGTGGTCTCACCAAGGCCCTGTACAGCTGCAGTAAGACATTTTTGGTCCTGTACTCAAAATCTCTTGCAGTGAAGGCCATCATGCCTTTTGCCTTCCTAACTGCTTGCTGCACCCACATGCTTGCTTTCAATGACTGGTGTACAAGGGCATCCAGGTCCCTTTGTACGTCCATATGTCCCAATCTATCACCATTTAAATAATCGTCGACCATTATGTTTTTCCTACCAAAGTGAATTCCTACCAGACTCCTATTTATTGACTACAGCTCCGCCTTCAACACAATAATCCCAGCAACGCTCATATCAAAGCTCCAAAACCTAGGACTTGGCTCTCCACTCTGCAACTGGATCCTTGATTTTCTGACCAACAGACCACAATCAGTAAGAATGAACAACAACACCTCCTCCACAACATTCCTCAATACCGGGGCCCCGCAAGGCTGCGTACTTAGCCCCCTATTCTACTCCCTGTACACATACGACTGCATGGCAAAATTTGGTTCCAACTCCATCTACAAGTTTGCTGATGATACGACCATAGTGGGCCGGATCTGGAATAACACTGAGTCAGAATACAGGAGGGAGATAGAGAACCTAGTGGAGTGGTGCAGTGACAACAATCTCTCCCTCAATGCCAGCAAAACTAAAGAGCTGGTCATTGACTTCAGGAAGCAAAGTACTGTACACACCCGTGTCAGCATCAACGGGGCCAAGGTGGAGATGGTTAGCAGTTTCAAATTCCTAGGGGTGCATATCTCCAAAAATCTGTCCTGGTCCACCCACATTGACGCTACCACTAAGGCACAACAGCGCCTATACTGCCTCAGGAATCTAAGGAAATTCAGCATGTCCACATTAACCCTTATCAACTTTTACAGATGCACCATAGAAAGCATCCTTTCGGGCTGCATCACGGCCTGGTATGGCAACTGTTCAGCCCAGGACCGCAAGAAACTTCAGAGAGTTGTGAACACCGCCCAGTCCATCACACAAACCTGCCTCCCATCCATTGACTCCATCTACACCTCCCGCTGCCTAGGGGAAAGCAGGCAGCATAATCAAAGACCCCTCCCACCCGGCTTACTCACTCTTCCAACTTCTTCCATCGGGCAGAAGATACATAAATCTGAGAATACGCACGAACAGACTCAAAAACAGCTTCTTCCCCACTGTTACCAGTCTCCTAAACGACCCGCTTAAGGATTGACCTGATTAACACGACACCCTGTATGCTTCATCCGATGCCGGTGCTTATGTAGTTACATTGTATATCTTGTGTTGCCCTATTATGTATTTTCTTTTATTCCCTTTTCTTCCCATGTACTAAATGATCTGTTGAGCTGCTCGCAGAAAAATACTTTTCACTGTACCTCAGTACACGTGGCAATAAACAAATCCAAATCCAATTGCTTAGGCGCTTATCCACATCGTATTGCAACTTGCCTAAATCGCCTTGAAGTCTCTTTACCTCCTCTTCACCACTCACCTTCCCACCTAGTTTTGTGTTATCAGGAAACTTGGAAATATTCCATTCGATTACCTCATTCAAATCATTGGTATATATTGTGAATAGCTGGAGCCCGAGTACTGATCCCTGGGGACATCACTAGTCACTATCTTGCACTTCAAAAAAGACCCATTTATTCCAAGTCTGTTTCCTGTCTGTCAATCAATTCTCAATTCATGGCAGTGTATTACCTACAATTGCATGCACTTTAATTTTACACATTACCATCTTTTGTTGGAATTTATCAAAAGTTTTTTGAAAACCCAAATACACCACTTCCACTGGTTCTCCCTTATCTATTCTACTCGTTGCATCCTCAAAAAACCCCAGTAGGTTTATCAAACATAATTTCTCTTTCATAAATAAATATTGACTTTACAGAAGATACAGAAGTCTGAAGGCCCGCACATCCAGACATAGGAACAGCTTCTTCCCCATGGTAGAGCTACTAGACTCCTCAACGACTCTCCCTCAGAGTGACCTGTTCCCTGTAAGACACTATTCACAACGCTCTATGCTGTTCTTGCTCATGTATTTGCTTTGTTTGGCCCTTGTTCCACATTGTAACCAATCACTATTTGTCGATTTACTTCGTCGATTATTCTATTTGTCTATTGTGTACGCGTACTGTGTAAGTTCCCTTGGCTGCAGAAAAATAGTTTTCACTGTATTTTGGTATATGTGACAATCAATGAATCAATCTAATCTGTTGATATTTTCTAAGTTCCTGTCATCACATCCTTTATAATAGACTCTAGCATTTTTTATAATACGGATCTAAGACTAACCGCTATGAATTTCCCGTTTCTCCTTCCCTACTTTTTAAAAAATGACCGAGTTACATTTACCACTCTCCAATCTACCGGGACTGTTCCAGAATCTAGAGAGCCAGCGCATTCATTATTTCCATGGCTACCTCATTTAGTATCCCACAGTGTAGACCATCAGGCCCTAGGGATTTATCGCCTTTCAGTCTGATTCATTACTCCAGCACTATTTTTTTTACTAATACTAATTTTCTTCAATTCCTCCTTCTCACGAGACCCTTGCTCCCTCACATTTCTGGGAAGTTACTGGTATCTTCTTTCATGATCCAGTTGCCACAGTCAACGTACGTACCAATGGCATAGGTAGGACTTCAGAATTTGGTGAACGAGGGAATTTGATTCGGTGAGGGAGGAGCTGTTCTGACCTTTTAAGGATTGGGCCAAGAGAGGGAGCTAGGGATTAGCAGTGTGACTTGAGACCTGAAGCCCAGTAGCATTCCTCAGGTGAGCAGATAGGTGAGAGGTTGGTGAGTTTTAAGTTATTTTCTCTCTCTAACTGGGAGCAGTAGTTCAAACTGGCACTAAGGAGATAAAAGCATATTAAATTTATAGTGTTACTAGTTAAACCAGTTGATATAACTACAGATAATTAGTGAATAATATTTTTAAATGTATCAATTAAATAAAACACAATAAAGATGACAGTGCAGTTATATCATTTGCGAGCTAATAGATAGCTGTATAATCCACAGCAACCACATCTGCAGTAAGCATCTGCAGAGAAACATTGGCTCAGAGTTGATGAGCTGGAATCAGAGTGCAGACAAAACAATGCACCAAGGAGGGAGAAAGTTATCTGGGCATTCTGTTCCAGGAGGCAGACACAACCCTTAGGCTATGGTCTTCTGATTTGGACCATGGTCAGGGTCAGGCTATAACTGCTACCGAGGCAGGTGTGGGGGATGGAGACGGTTGAAGCAGAGAAACCTCATCCCTCGCAATTGTCCAACAGGGTTCCTGTAGCTTCATTGGGTGAGAGGGTGGCTGAGCACACTTTCCATGGCACCACTGTATAGGACGCTGTTCCAGTGCGGGGAGAGTAAATAGAAATGCTATGATAGTAGGGGACAATATGGGCAGGGGAATAGACACAGTTTTCCATAAACAAGGGTATAAGTTCTGAAGGCTGTGTTGCATACTGGTGCCAGGGTTCAGGATATTCACTCGGTGCTGGAGGGGAACTTACAGGGAAGAGGAAGGATCCAATTTATGTGGCCTTCGTAGGTATCAACGGCAGAGATAGGATGCAGAAAGAGGTTCTACTTGGGGATTAAGAGCAGCAAGAGACTCAATTAAAAAGCAGAAACACAAAGTTAATAACCTCTGGATTACTACCCAAGTCATGAGTGAATTGGCGTAGGGTAAGTAAGCTCAAAGAGTTGAATGCTTGGCACAAATGTGTGTGGTTGAAATGGGATTTGGTTAAGGCAGTGCCACCATTACTGGGGAAAGTGGAAGCTGAACTATTGGGATGGTCTTCACCTGAACCATCATGGGACGAATGTCCTGTGAGTCATATAACTAGGGAGGTAGTGAGAACTAGGAGGAAGGGGTGGAATCACACACATTAGGGAAGGTGTGGTAAATTAAAGAGAATGGACAAGGCAAGGAGCAGGGTAGCGATATTGGTAACGATATCAGAGTGCAGCAGGAAGGGATGGAGGATACAAACGTTAAGAGTGCAGTGCCGATAAAGCCACTGCTTGCAGAGTGGTGAAAAAGACAGAATTTTGAACTCTGCATCTTAATGTGTGCAAGCATTCATAAAAAAATGAATGAATTGATATCTATAAAATCTCAGCACACCGAGAAGGTGAATCAAAATGGCAGTTTATTTTCAGCCAATTGAAAGGGTGGCACGGTTGAAAAGAATGGGCGGCACAGTAGTTAGCATTGTATGGCGCTCTTTCCAAGGGTCGGTGCAGAATTGATGGGCCGAGTGGCATCCTTCTGTACTGTAAATTCCATGATTCTATGAAAAGGTTAAAGCTCGGCGCACAGCACGTGGGTCCCAACCGGGACTACCAATCATGCCAGTCCCAATCCGCGCCGGCATTTAAGGGTTGATTCTATGAGCCCCAGCTGATGGGGAGGTCATGTTCCACAATGCTCCATAGGGACATCAATTGAGCCGTCCCCAAGGCTCTCGTGAGGGTTATCTGCAGAGGAGGTCTCCGCCTCTTTGCCCACGCTTGTGCTTCTAACAGCTGTGGGGTTGGCGGGGTGGGGTAGAATCCGTCAGAGCGCACCGAACAGTGGAGGAGTCCTAATGGATGCCCATCTCTGTCTATACCGTCCTCCAAAAGGAGTGAAGATTCCATATCCGTCTCCATCTCATGCTGACCTGGGGCCCTGGTCCCCAGAGAGTTGTGCTTAACGCAACGTGGGGGGGGGGGGGGGGGGGGGGGGGGGGGGGGGGGGGACCTCCCGATTCATCTGGCAGGGCTACCTCTGGTGGGGGTTCCCTGCCCTTGATGTAGCCCATGTCTCCACTGTGGGCCCAGGTATCCACTGGGCTCCGTCCCCAGAATTCTGGAGGTAAAGTGCGCCCCTGGTTTGAACCTTCTGTCTTGCTTCCAGGAGGTCTTATTTCTTTTCCACCTTCCCGCCAAGGTGCCGTCGTCCATCAGTACCTCAGTCAGCACAACCCCAGTTGTAACATGCGGCGTGGTCCGATAATTAAATAGAAATCGTGCTAGTTGTGTTAGTTTTTTTTAAAAATGTTTTTATTCTCCATTTTCACATTTTCCTTCAAACTTTATACCCCACCCACAGACAGTAAACGGTAAAAGATACAAAATCAATCCCCTTAACAAAAACAACGATCCCATCCTCCCACCACCCAAACAACGGCCCACCTGTCAATACATGCCTCCAATAAAACAAACCCTCCCACGGTGGAAACAAAAACCAAAGGAGAAAAGAAAAAAGGAGTCCGGGACCGCCCATGGTCACCATAGAATCCACTGCCCCCCCTCCCCCCGCCCCCCACACACACTCAAAGCCATCCAACCTCTGAAAGAGTACGGTACATGATACCCAAGAGTTGCAAACACCCCCCGCCCCCCTCTCCAACTCCTCCCGAGCACTGCCTCTTGTAAAACTCCTCCCCCAACCTCGGTTCCCCCAACTTTCCACCCCGGCTAGACTCATCGGACCCTGTTCTGCCAGGCTCCAAAGGCCGCAACCTCACTCATTCCCGTTCACTGGAGGCCGCCGCCCAGGTCCCTTTCCCCTTGCCCGGCCCTAGGAAAGCCCAAAAATCCCCTTTTAGCATACACAGCCCACATATCCACCTACACCCCAAAGAGCCCTCACTTCGAGTGAAAGTCCCATCACTTCCCTTGTCCAGATATATACAACATTGGCTCCTTCCATCCAAACCTGCACGCAGTATACACCCACACGCAGTAAAACAAAAAAAGGAAGAAAATACAGTCATGAGGTTACATCAGCACATGGCCATTTCTCAATTTCTCAGTTCTGCCACAGGCCTTCTGCCTTCTCAAACTCCTCCGCTGCCTCCGCTGTTCCAAAATAAAAGTCCTTGAGCTTGTAAGTCACCCTCAGCTTCGCTGGATATACAATGCCGCCCTGCACCTTGCTAGTGTGCAGTGCCCTCTTCTCCCGGTTGAAGGCTGCCCGCCTCCTCACCAGCTCCACCGTAAAGTCCTGGTATATGCGTATACCAGCTCCAGCCCACTGCACCGCCCGCTTCTGCTTAGCCCAGCACAGGACCTTCTCCTTCACACTGTACCTACGGAAGCACAGAGTCACTACTCTTGGTGGCTCACCCGCCTTTGGTACAGGCCTTCCCTGTGCTTTCTCCTGACTTTTACTGCCTTCGCTGCCCCTAGGACCGGGCGTCAATCCCCGACACTGCCATTCCCGAATGGGAGCCCTCCAACACGCGGTTGCCTCCCGCCCGCCGTCACCGGAGGTCCCGTGCTAGTTGTGTTATAACTGACCCCATGGTTTGTTTTTATGCCCTTCTCAAAGATTAGCACCGCCGCTCGGCCAGACCGTTTGAAGAAGGCTGATATGAGGCAGTTAGAATGGGCTTCATCCCATTCATTCACATTAACCCCTAAAATTCCTCACTTGTGAAAGGGGTACCATTATCTGTGACAAGCACCTCTGGAAACCGTGAATGATAAATGATTGGTGTCTCTTCTCTATGGTGGCTTGTGAAGTGGTGGAAAACATCTGGATACATCCATCCTCTTTGAGTGAGCATTGATCAGCAGCAGAAACATTGATCCCAGGAAGGGCCTGACCCAAGGGTGCCCTTGGTTGCTCCCGTGGGTGGAGCGAGGTTGATGGCAACAGCTTCTGATGTACTTGGCATGCCTCATACTCTTGCACCAACCTCTCAATATCGTCACCTAGCCCTTGGGACTACATAAAACTCCTGATGAGCATTTTCATTTTGGAAATGGCCAGATGTGACAACGTTCTGCAAAATGGTTTTCCAACCTTGCCTCGGGACGCCCGCGTGGGCTCCCCACAGGAGAATGCCTTCCTCTTCACTGAGAGGAAGCTCAGTGTGGTGAATGTATTGCAGTAACCATTCACCATATATGTAACTGTACCATGCTGTGAGGGCTCCACCTATGGACCATTGTAAGGTATTACCGGTGATGTATCATGTTGGTGCCTTTGTGGGCTCCGCTCCTGGCTCCTCCCCTTGAGAGGAGGAAAAAGAGCAGTAGCCCTATAGGCGGCTCTCAGTTGCAGAGCAATCGCAGGCAGGCACTGTTCTAGTCGATTAAAGCCACAGTTTACATCTACTCTCTGTTTCGCATGAATTGATGGTCGCATCAATTTAATCGACTACAACACCACAATGGAATCGGCCCTCAAACCTGACCGACTGGAACTTGACCCACAGGCCGCGGAGGCCAAAGGGATTTTTTCCGCACTGGCTTCGCTTTTTCGAGGCCTACCTCGCAGCCTCCTCCTCGCCTTCCGTCTCTGACGATCAGAAGCTGAGCCTCCTCCACGCCCGGGTGAGCCATCGAATCTCTGTAGAACTCGAGGAAGTCTCCACTTACGCAGACGCCCTCGCGATGCTGAAGCGCCTATACGCAAGACCCTTGAATGAGGTGTACGCGCAGCATCTCCTCACTACTCGCCGCCAACGCCCCGGGGAATCGCTGGAGGAGTACCTACGCGACCTCAAAGTCCTTGCGCGAAGTTGCAACTACAAGGCCTTTACGGCCACTCAACGTATGGACCTCGCAGTCCGGGGTGCCTATGTGGCAGGAGTCAGGTCAAACTACGTGAGACAGCGCCTATTTGAGAAGGGTGCCCTGGACCTGGAAAAGACGGTAAAGCTAGCCTCCTCCCTAGAAGTAGCATTCCAAAGCCTCACGCGTTCCCGTCTGATCACGCGACCTCCTGTGGACCCCCAACCAAAGAGTACCCCAGGCCTGTGCTGCGCAGCTGCCCGCCCAACATGGGGGGCTACCCTGCTATTTCTGCGGCCAGCATCAACACCCCAGGCAGTGCTGCCCGGCCCGAAATGCGAACTGCAGCGACTGCGGAAAAAAAGGACATTTTGCTAAGGTTTGCCTGGCCAGGTCAAAACCCTCAAAATCGCAGGCCCGACCCTCAGACTCACAGGTCCACAGATCCCGCAGTGTAGCAGCTTGCCTGCCGGCTCTGCCCCCGGACGCATCATCGGCCTCGTGCTGTCTGTGGGGGCAGCCATCTCCAATCCCGTACAACATATGTGACTGACGCGGGCCGCCATCTTTGCCATCCTCGCCCACGCGGCCCGCCACGTGCGACTCGTGGGGGCCGTCATCTGCAACGCCGCCCGACACGTGCGACCGACGGGGCAGCCATCTTGGGACCATCCCAGCACCTCCGACCACACCAGCTACCCGCAACTCGGCGCAGTCACCCTGGACCAGTCATGGCCCAAACACCTCTGGAGCTCCATGATGACCGTCCGAGTAAATGGACACGAAACACCTTGCCAGTTCGACTCCGGGAGCACGGAGAGCTTTATTCATCCTGACATGGTAAGACGCTGCTCGCTCCCAATCGAGGTGCACTGCCGCAACCCTAGCAATACAGGGCGCCAAGTACGCCGACTTTAAGCTGTATGTACTCCCCGACCTCTGCGCTCCTCGCCTGTTGGTACTGGATTTCCAGTGTAACCTCAAGAGCCGAACTCTGAAATTCGGCGGGCCCCTACCCCCACTCACCGTATGTAGCCTCGCAACATTAAAAGTCAACCCTTCCCCGCTCTTCGCAAATCTCACCGCCGACTGTAAACCAGTCGCCACCAGAAGCAGGCGGTATAGCATTCAGGACAGGACTTTTATCAGTCCCAAGGTCCAGCGACTCTTGTGGGAGGGGATAATCAAGGCCAGCAATAGCCCCTGGAGAGCTCAGGTGGTGGTCGTCAGGAACAGGGAAAAGAACCGGATGGTTGTAGATTACAGCCAAACCATAAACCGGTACACGTACCTTGATGCGTACCCCGTTCCCCGGATCGCAGACAGGGTTAACCAGATCGATCACTACTGGGTGTTCTCCACGGTGGATCTGAAGTCTGCGTACCACCAGCTCCCAATCCTTTGAGGCAGATGGCCGCCTCTTCCACTTCCTCCGGGTCCCCTTCGGCGTCACAAATGGGGTCTCGGTCTTTTAAAGAACCATGGACCGAATGGTGGACCAGTACGGGCTGCGGGCCAAAATTCCGTACTTGGAAAACGTCACCATCTGCGGTCATGAACAGCAGGACCACGACGCTAACCTCCGGAGATTTCTCCAAACCTCCCAAACCCTTAACCTCACTTACAACAAGGAGAAATGCATTTTTCACTGTGGTGAATCATAATCCTAGTAATTCACTGTGTTATATAATATGTGTTGTGTCTTTATAAGCTCGGTATACGAGCAGTTGCGCGGCTCTGCCCATAGGGGGAGATGAGGAGTTTGTACTGGGCTCCACCCTTGGCTCCGCCCATGGCTCCTCCCACTAACCGGAAGTATAAAGATCTGCAGTTGTGAGGCTGCTGCCAGTTCATCTCGTCGCAGGCAGGCTCAGTTGTAAGACTATTAAAACCACTGTTCACTTCCAATCACGTGTCTTGTCAATTGATGGTCACATCATCCACATAACCAGACTAGCCATCCTCGGCTACGTCATGGAAAACAGGGTTCTAGGACCCGCCCCCTCCTGCAACTCCCCCTTCCCCAAGGCCCTGAAAAGGTGCCTCGGATTCTTTTCCTATTATGCCCAGTGGGTCCCCAACTATTCGGACAAAGCCCGCCCACTAATCAAGGCCACCACCTTCCCACTGGCAGCCGAGGCCCGCCAGGCCTTCAGCTGCATCAAGGCGGACATCGCCAAAGCCGCAATGCACGTGGTGGACGAGTCCGTCCCCTTCCAGGTGGAGAATGCCGGGTCAGAGGTCGCCCTCGCCGCTACCCTCAATCAGGCAGGCAGGCCAGTAGCATTTTTTTCACGCACACTCACCGCCACTGAAATTCGACACTCCTCGGTCGAAAAAGAAGCCCAAGCCATCGTGGAAGCCATGCGGCACTGGAGGCACTACCTCGCTGGTAAGACGTTTACACCCTAGTCACCGACCAACGATTGGTAGCCTTCATGTTCGATAATACGCAGCGGGGCAAAATCAAGAATGATAAAATCTTGAGGTGGAGGATTGAACTCTCCACCTATATTTACGATATAGTATATCGTCCTGGGAAGCTCAAAAAGCCCCCAGATGCCCTGTCCCACGGCACGTGCGCCAGCGCGCAAGATGACCAACTCCGGTCTATCCACGATGACCTCTGTCACCCGGGGGTCACCCGGCTTCTCCACTACATCAAGGCCCGCAACCTGCCCTACTCCACTGAGGAGGTCAGAGCCATGACCAGGGGCTGCAGATCTATGCGGTGTGTAAACCACACTTCTATCGACCGGATAAGGCCCACCTGGTAAAGGCATCCTGGCCCTTTGAGCGCCTCAGTAGCGATTTCAAAGGGCCCCTCCCCTCCACCAACCACAACACATATTTCCTCAACGTCATTGGCAAATGCTCCCGCTTCCCCTTTGCAATCCCCTGCCCTGACATGACCGCTGCTACCATCATTAAAGCCCTACATAGTGTCTTCACCCTGTTTGGTTTCCCCACGTGTGTTCGCAGTGACCGGGGCTCGTCGTCCATGAGCGACGAACTGCGTTTGTACCTACTCGGTAAGGGCATCGCCTCAAGCAGGACTACCAGTTATAACCCCCGGGGAAACGGGCAGGTGGAGAGGGAGAACGCGACGGTCTGGAAGACCGTCCTCCTGGCCCTACGGTCTAGGAATCTCCCAGTTTCCCACTGGCAGGAGGTCCTCCCCAACGCTCTCCACTCCATTAGGTCCCTCCTTTGCACGGCCACAATCGAGACCCCTCATGACCGCCTGTTTGTTTTCCCCAGGAAATCCACCTCCGGGCCTCACTTCTGTCCTGGCTGAAGACACCGGGGCCCGTCCTACTCCGCAAACACGTCAGGAGCCATAGGTCCGACCCCCCTGGTCGTAAGGGTCCAACTCCTACACACCAACCCCCAGTACGCATACATAGAACATCCCGACGGCCGACAGGATACGGCTTCCCTCCGGGACCTGGCACCCACGGGTTCCACTACCACCGCCACCCCAACTTACCCCACCCAAGCTACGCTGACCAGCGCCCCCGCCCCTACATGGCACCCGCACTCCCTCCCGCCGCCCCCCCCCCCCCCCATTCCCCCTTCACCGACCCACAGGAACGAAGCTGCAGAAGACACGCTCCCAGAGTCCACGTACCTGCACCGGCAACTTCACTACCCATGCCGGCACAGATGCGTTTGACACCCAGGCCAGCTGCGATACCAGAGCTTCGGTGATCACAGCGCACGGTCCGGGCGCCGGACAGGCTGAACCTGAGAACCCTACACCCCTGCCAGACTTCATTTTTTTAACAAGGGGTGAATGTGGTGAACGTATTGCAGTAACCATTCACCATATATGTAACTGTACCATGCTGTTGCCCATGAGGGCTCCACCTATGGACCAATGTAAGGTATTACCTGTGATGTATCGTGTTGGTGCCTTTGTGGGCTCTGCCCCTGGATCCTCCCCTTGAGGGGAGGTATAAAGAGCAGTAGCCCTGTAGGCGGCTCTCGGTAGTAGAGCAGTCACAGGCAGGCACTGTTCTAGTCGATTAAAGCCACAATTTACATCTACACTCTGTTTCGCATGAATTGATGGTCGCATCACTCAGCAAACACTGGAACGGTAATTATTGAAGTTAGGTTTCAGGGCCTGGAGCATGAGGCAGCTGGAGCAGAAGCACAGTGCCTAGACATGGCAGGCAAAGGAGTGGCACAGGGCCAGCACCCCTGCTCTGCCTGCCTTGCCCGCACCCAGCACCCCGCTCTGCCTGCCTTGCCCGTGCCCAGCACCCCGCTCTGCCTGCCTTGCCCAGGCCCAGCACCCCGCTCTGCCTGCCTTGCCCAGGCCCAGCACCCCGCTCTGCCTGCCTTGCCCAGGCCCAGCACCCCGCTCTGCCTGCCTTGCCCGGGCCCAGCACCCCCGCTCTGCCTGCCTTGCCCACACCCAGCACCCCGCTCTGCCTGCCTTGCCCGGGCCCAGCACCCCGCTCTGCCTGCCTTGCCCAGGCCCAGCACCCCGCTCTGCCTGCCTTGCCCAGGCCAAGCACCCCGTTCTGCTCAGTCACTTGAATGTCCAGGTTTGGCGCTCAGGCCAACATTAAGTTTACAAATTAGCTTGAAATCAAATGTGTTGCGTGGCATTCGACGAGCTCAGCAGCATCTTTAGGCTGAATCTTTAGGGTCTGAGTTGTCTGAGGCTAACTGGAATTTCCCACTCAGCCTCCAGGTGCCTGGAAGTGTTGGGGAGCAGTCCAGCTGCCTGGTGCTGACCTCCCAGTAGCAGACCATGATGCCAGTGCAGTGTTCCAAGCCCTCACAAATAGGCCATTCAGCCCCTTGAGCCTGCACTGCTGGTCGATAATATCATGGCTGATTTGATTGACGCCTCAACTCCACTTTCCTTCTGTCATTTCCCCCCCCCCCCCCCTCCCCAACTCTTGACTCTGTTGTCAAAAATATATCTAACTCAGCCTTGAATATTCTCCACTCTCTGGCAAACAGAATTCCACAGACTAATGACCCTGAGAGAGAAAGAATTCTCACCTCAGTTTAAAATGGGTGAGCCTGAATTTTTAAGCTGTGTCCCCTATTTATAGACCCCCTGAAAAGGGGAAACGTTCTCTCAGGATCCACTCTATATCGAGGCCCCTCAAGACCGTATATGTTTAAATAAGATGAGCTTTCATTTTTCTGAGCTCTGAGTGTAATCCCAGCCTACTCAACATGCATCTTCTACAGTGAAGACAGACAACAAAATACCATTTCTTTTTTCTCATTATTAATTCTCCAGTTGCACCCTCTCAGAGACTAATGCTCACTTTAGTTACTCTTTTCCTTTTTAAATCCTTGCACAATCTCTACTCTGATTGGGTTTTACCGGCCGCATCCCACCGGAATCGGGACCAGTTCAGGGTCGGTAGATTCAGGGAGTGACCTCCCCTGGGATTCCCGATGGCCGTGATGCCCCCGAAATGTCACGATGTGTGGGCCATTGTAGGAGGGATCCCGACTCACACAGTTAAGTGAGCACAGTAAGAAGTCTTACAACACCAGGTTAAAGTCCAACAGGTTTGTTTCAAACACGAGCTTTCGGAGCACGGCTCCTTCTTCAGGTGAATGGAAAGGCTTGTTCCAGAAATGTTTATATAGACACAGTCAGAGATGCCCCGGAATGCGAGCACCTGCAGGCAATCAAATCATCAAAGATGCAGAGAGAGAGGTAACTCCAGGTTAAAGAGGTGTGAATTGTCCCAAGCCAGTTCAGTCGGTAGGCCTCTGCAAGTCCAGGCTTGTTGGTGGGGGCCGAATGTAATGCGACATGAATCCCAGATCCCGGTTGAGTCCGCATTCATGCGTGCTGAACTTAGCTATAAGTTTTTGCTCAGCAATTTTGCGTTGTCGCGTCTCCTGAAGGCCTCCTTGTAGAATGCTGACCCGGAGATCAGAGGCTGAATGTCCTTGACTGCTGAAGTGTTCCCCAACTGGAAGGGAACAGTCCTGCCTGTTGATAGTCGCACGATGCCCGTTTATTCGTTGTCGCAGTGTCTGCATGGTCTCGCCAATGTACCACGCTTCGGGACATCCTTTCCTGCAGCGTATGAGGTAGACTACATTGGTCGAGTCGCACGAGTATGCGCCGCGTACCTGGTGGGTGGTGTTTCCACGTGTAATGGTGGTGTCCATGTCGATGATCTGGCATGTCTTGCAGAGATTACCCTGGCAGGGTTTTGTGGTGTTGTGGTTGCTGTTCTGAAGGCTGGGTAATTTGCTGCAAACAATGGTTTGTTTGAGGTTGCGCGGTTGTTTGAAGGCCAGTAGTGGGGGTGTGGGGATGACCTTGGCAAGATGTCCATCCTCGCTGATGATGTGTTGGAGGCTGCGAAGAAGATGTCGTAGTTTCTCCGCCCCAGGAAAGTACTGGACGACGAAGGGTACTCTGTCAGTGGTGTCCCGTGTTTGTCTTCTGAGGAGGTCGGTGCGGTTTTTTGCTGTGGCGCGGTGGAACTGTCGATCAATGAGTCGAGCGCCATATCCCGTTCGTACGAGGGCATCTTTCAGCATCTGTAGGTGTCTGTTGCGCTCCTCCTTGTCTGAGCAGATCCTGTGTATACGGAGGGCTTGTCCATAGGGGATGGCTTCTTTAATGTGTTTCGGGTGAAAGCTGGAGAAGTGGAGCATCGTGAGATTATCTGTGGGCTTGCGGTAAAGCGAGGTGCTGAGGTGACCGTCCTTGATGGAGACGAGTGTGTCCAAGAATGGAACTGAATTTGGAGAATAGTCCATGGTGAGTTTGATGGTGGGATGGAACTTATTGATGTCATCGTGTAGTCGTTTCAGTGATGTCTCGCCGTGGGTCCAAAGGAAAAAAATGTCATCGATGTATCTGGTGTATAGCATCGGTTGAAAGTCCTGTGTGGTGAGGAAGTCCTGTTCAAACTTGTGCATGAAGATGTTGGCATATTGAGGTGCAAATTTGGTCCCCATGGCTGTTCCGTGCGTCTGGATGAAGAATTTGTTGTCGAAGGTGAAGACGTTGTGGTCTAGAATGAAACGGATGAGTTGCAGAATTGCGTCTGGAGATTGGCAGTTGTCGGTGTTGAGGACTGAGGCTGTTGCAGCAATGCCGTCGTCATGGGGGATGCTGGTGTAGAGTGCCGAGACATCCATCGTGACGAGGAATGTTCCTGGTTCAACTGGTCCATGGGTGCTGAGTTTCTGTAGGAAGTCCGTCGTGTCGCGACAGAAGCTGGGTGTACCTTGTACGATGGGTTTCAAGATGCCCTCGATGTGGCCAGAGAGGTTCTCACACAGGGTCCCATTGCCTGAAACGATAGGACGGCCTGGTGTGTTGGCCTTGTGTATCAGTCTGCTGAGTTGGCGGATGTGTTCCTTGGTTGGATCGAAATTCAGTTCCATTCTTGGACACACTCGTCTCCATCAAGGGCGGTCACCTCAGCACCTCGCTTTACCGCAAGCCCACAGATAATCTCACGATGCTCCACTTCTCCAGCTTTCACCCGAAACACATTAAAGAAGCCATCCCCTATGGACAAGCCCTCCGTATACACAGGATCTGCTCAGACAAGGAGGAGCGCAACAGACACCTACAGATGCTGAAAGATGCCCTCGTACGAACGGGATATGGCGCTCGACTCATTGATCGACAGTTCCACCGCGCCACAGCAAAAAACCGCACCGACCTCCTCAGAAGACAAACACGGGACACCACTGACAGAGTACCCTTCGTCGTCCAGTACTTTCCTGGGGCGGAGAAACTACGACATCTTCTTCGCAGCCTCCAACACATCATCAGCGAGGATGGACATCTTGCCAAGGTCATCCCCACACCCCCACTACTGGCCTTCAAACAACCGCGCAACCTCAAACAAACCATTGTTTGCAGCAAATTACCCAGCCTTCAGAACAGCAACCACAACACCACAAAACCCTGCCAGGGTAATCTCTGCAAGACATGCCAGATCATCGACATGGACACCACCATTACACGTGGAAACACCACCCACCAGGTACGCGGCGCATACTCGTGCGACTCGACCAATGTAGTCTACCTCATACGCTGCAGGAAAGGATGTCCCGAAGCGTGGTACATTGGCGAGACCATGCAGACACTGCGACAACGAATAAACGGGCATCGTGCGACTATCAACAGGCAGGACTGTTCCCTTCCAGTTGGGGAACACTTCAGCAGTCAAGGACATTCAGCCTCTGATCTCCGGGTCAGCATTCTACAAGGGGGCCTTCAGGAGACGCGACAACGCAAAATTGCTGAGCAAAAACTTATAGCTAAGTTCAGCACGCATGAATGCGGACTCAACCGGGATCTGGGATTCATGTCGCATTACATTCGGCCCCCACCAACAAGCCTGGACTTGCAGAGGCCTACCGACTGAACTGGCTTGGGACAATTCACACCTCTTTAACCTGGAGTTACCTCTCTCTCTGCATCTTTGATGATTTGATTGCCTGCAGGTGCTCGCATTCCGGGGCATCTCTGACTGTGTCTATATAAACATTTCTGGAACAAGCCTTTCCATTCACCTGAAGAAGGAGCCGTGCTCCGAAAGCTCGTGTTTGAAACAAACCTGTTGGACTTTAACCTGGTGTTGTAAGACTTCTTACTGTGCTCACCCCAGTCCAACGCCGGCATCTCCACATCACAGTTAAGTGAGTTTAAGCACTCACTTAACTGTGCTGATGCCGGTTTGAACGTCAATCCGGGATCTAGTCGGCCTCACAGAGGAGACCCCAGCTGATTGCCGATTAGCACCGGTTCCCACAAATGGGGACAGGCACTTGCGCAGATCTCCCAGGTGATCGGAGGCCCCCAGGTGGTGCCTTGGCTGGGTCCCACACCACAGCTCTAGCTTCCTCGCCACTGCTCCTCCTGCCTCACCGAGGCCCAGGCGAGGCAGGCACAGCAGCAGAGCAGGGCCCAGGGGTGAGGCAGGCAGAGCAGTGGTGCCAGGTCAGGCCAGGAAGCTGCAGTGGCAGTGCATAGCCAGGTGAGGCAGCTGGAGCAGCAGTACTGGGGCCCAGGCCGAGGCCGCTGGAGATACGGTACGCGGCCCAGGAGACGCAGGACGTGAAGTGGTGCCCACACAGAGGCAGCTGGAGCAGCCGTGTGTGGGGGGGGGGGGGATTCCTACCCGCCCCTCCACCCTGTGGTGAATTATATACCTCGTAATTCACACTGTATTGTATTACATGTATTGTGTCCTCGTGGGCTCTGTATACGAGCTGTTGCGCGGCTCTACCCATAGGGGGGAGATGAGGAGTTTGTACTGGGCTCCACCCTTGGCTCCGCCCATGGCTCCGCCCATGGCTCCTCCCACTAACCGGAAGTATAAAACTCTGCAGCCGTAAGCCTGCTCTCAGTTCCTCTGGTCGCAGGGTGGCTTAGTTGTAACACTATTAAAACCATGGTTTACTTCCAATCACGTGTCTTGTGAATTGATGGTTTCATCACACCCCACCCTTAAACAGATCCTTAAAGGCGACGATGAATGGCTTCCACCTGGAGTAAACCTTTCCCTCGACCCTCTGGTGGCATACTTGATTTTTTTCCAATCGAAGAAAATTCCCCAAACAGGCCGAGGCCCTCTGTGGCTCTGCCAACCTCCATCCAAGCAGGACTCTGCTGGGCAATCAGAGAAGTGAAAGCTGAGACGCGGCCCTTTCCCCTCAAGACGTTCCAACCAAGTCCGACACCCCAAAAATCACCACCAGTGGACCCAGCCTCAGCCTAACCCCCACGATCTCTGACATGGTCTCAAAGAACAAGACCCAGAACTCAACCAATTTTGGGCAGGACCAGGACATGTGTGAGCGGTTCGTCAACCCCCTTAGACGCTGTTCACATCTGCCCTCTACACCAGGGAAGAACCCACTCATACGCACTAGTCATATGCACCGGATGGTCTTATTTAAATTGCATCAGGCTCAGACTGGCGCAAGAGGAAGTAGAGTTTATTCTATTTCACTTTAGACCCCCTCCCTCCAGCCCCAGGCCCAATTCCTCTTCCTACTTCCCCTTTATTTCCGCTAACTGAGCCTTCCCGGTCTCCAGCAGCCACCCGTATACTACAGACATCTTCCCTACTCCAAACTCATCACAAGACAGAATCCTGAGCATCAGTGCAAGTCTCGGTCCATGGGGATGATTACTCCAGGTACCTTCCCCCTGAATGGGGACATGACCGCATTCAAAAGTCGTCTGATATTGGCCGACAACTGCTGGCCCTTAACAAATCCGGTCTGGTCAGAAATCAGATCTGGCAAACAACCCTCTAGACGCTTCACCAGAACCTTAGCTAATACCTTTGCATTGGTGTGGTGAATATATTACTGCGACCATTCACCATTGTATTACATTACATTACATTGTATTATGTTGGTGCCCATGTGGGCTCTGCCTATGGCTCCGCCCCCTCGGGGGAGGTATATAGATCTGCAGCCTGTAGGCAGCACTCAGTACAGAGCAGTCGCAGGCAGGCACAGATCTACCTGATTAAAACTGCTGTTCACTTCAACTCTCTGTCTCGTGCGAATTGATGGTCGCATCAATTGGTATTCGGTAAAGAGATAGGCCCATAGGACCCACACTCCACAGGATCCTTGTCCTGCTTCAGGGAGATCGGCACCTGCGCCAACATGGCCAGCAGCTCTCCCCATGACTGAGCCATTGAACATCCCCAATAAATGTGGTTCCAGTAAATGTTGCAAACTACCTGTAAAATTCCACCGGGAAACCATCCAGCCTCGCTGCCTCCCCCAATTGCATGGAACTAAAACACTCATAACTTCCTCCAGCCCCATTGGTGCCTCCAACCTCTGTCCCCATCACCGTCTCCACTACCAGGAGGTCCAACCTATCCAGAAACAGTTCCATTCCCAATCTCTCCTCCAGGGCTCAGACTTATACAGCTCCCGGTAGAAAGCCCCAAAGGCACCATTAATCTTGTCCAGAACTGTCACCAGCCCTCCCCCCTCGTCCTTACCCTATCTCTCATGCGGCCGCCACCCCAATAAGACCAGCATGCTAGCGATCAGCGAGGTGAAGGCTAAAATATCTGCCCCTGCACCTGCCTGCAACTCTGACCAGACCAACACCCTGAAAATGGCTTCCAGAGGACCAAGCGCCACATCTAGATGTAAAACCTATGAAATAGTGCTAAATGCCTCCCGCCAACACCTCTCCAGCTTCGGGCAGGCCCAAAACATATGCACCAGATTTGTAAGACACCTTCCACATCGCTCACAGATGTCCTCCACTACCTCAAACAACCGGCTCAGCTTTGATTTTGTGAGGTGAGCCCGATACACAACCTTTAATTGTTTCAGTCCCAACCTTGCATATGAAGTTGAGGCATTCGCCCTTCGCAGCACCTCACACCACAGTCCCTCTTCCATCACCCTCCCAGCTCTTCTTCCCATTTCGCCTTAACCCCCCTCTGTGGCTACCCTATCCTCCTCCAGGATCCTCCCTTAGATCACGCCGCCACATCCTCCTTTTCCAACCCACCTCCCACTGACAGTACCGTCTCCAACAACGAGAAGGCTGCCGCTATAGGGAACGTCGGGAAGACCAAAATCTCAGACCTGCAGGTATAAATCCCTTTCCCTGCACCAAACCAACTTCTCTCCCAGCTCCTCCAAGCTCGTGAATCATCCCCCAAGAACCCAATCTTTCATCTCCTTAATCCCCCTCTTATCCCATCCCTGAAACCACACATCCATCCTTCCCGTCTTGAACCCATGATTCCTCCTAATCGGTATCCCCCCCCCCGACCTGGCTCCAAGCTTAAAATGTTGCCTGAACTGCCTCCGGATCTTCAAAGTGGCCATCACCACTGGACTCACCGAATACTCACCTAGTGTCATCGCCAGTGCCCACAACCCCAACCCCCAACATGAGCCCTCCTCCATCTTAACCCATCGGACCTCCTCCTCCTTAACCCAGCCCTGCACCTTCTCCACATTCACCGCCCAGTAATAGTACAGTAAGTTTGGGAGGCCTAGCCATCACCCTGCCTTTCACCCTCTCTGCAAGACCCACCTTCCTAATCCCCCCCCCCCCCAAAATAAACAAGGTAATCAATTTTTCCACCTCCTTAAAGAAGGATTTCGGTAGGAAGACCAGCAGGCACTGAAATAGGAACAAAAATCGCGGCAACACATTAATTTTGACTGTCTCCACCCGGCCCGTCAACGACAGAGGTAGGTTGTCCCACCTTGCCAAATCAGCCTTCACCCTCCCCACCAAACTAGTAAAATTACACCTTCGGAGCCCACCCACTCCTGTGCCAGCTGTACCCCCAAATACCTAAAGTGGGTTGCCGCCAGACGAAAACCAGCTGGGAGACCATAAAGTACTCGCTCTTGCCTAGGTTCAGTTAATATCCCAAGAACGACCCAAATCTCAAGAGCATATACTCCCCTCCCCCTACATGCTCAGCACTGAAAAATACAGTAACAGATCATCAGCATATAAGGACCCCCTCTGCTTCCTATCCACCACCCCTTCCCCTACCCCCTCCCCTCACATAAGTCGTCAGCGAACAGCGAGACCATGTGTTCCACCCTCCTCTACCTATTCCTCCCCATGTATTTGAGGAACGCGGAGCCATGGCTAGAGGCTCTCTTTATCCCTGCCTGGTACCTGGGTAAAGACGAAAGGGGTCGGAGGTCACTTTGTTAGTGTAAACACTGGCAAATGGGGCCGTATACAACAGCTGCGTCCATGCTACAATGCCCAGCCCAAATCCAAGTTATTCTAATATCACAAACAGATAGTCCCACTGAACCTGGTCAAACGCTTTCTTGTCATCAGGCAAGATTATGATTTCCGAACCCAACCTTCCCCTGGTGTACCACATTCAACAGCTGTCTCCCGTTGTTGTTAACCTCTGTCCTTTAACAGTACCCATTTGACCCCAAGGGTGAAGAGGGTCTTCTTGGAGCGGAGTAGGGATGGGGGGGGGCTGGCGTTGCCCAACCTCTCGGGGTATTACTGGGCGGCCAACGTGTCGATGGTGCGTAAGTGGGTGATGGAGGGGGAGGGGGCAGCATGGAAACGGATGGAGAGAGCGTCCTGTGGGGATACAAGCCTGGGGGCCCTGGTAACGGCGCCGTGGCCGCTCCCTCCCACGAGGTATACCACGAGTCCGGTGGTGGCGGCTACCCTCAAGATTTGGGGGCAGTGGAGGCGACATAGGGGAGAAGTGGGGGGCTCGATGGAGGCTCCGTTAAGGGGGAACCATAGGTTCGTCCCGGGGAACATGGATGGGGGATTTCGGGGATGGTATAGAGCGGGCATTAGACAGCTGAAGGACCTGTTTATCGACGGAAGGTTTGCGAGCCTGGGGGAGTTGGAAGAGAAATTTGGGCTCCCGCCGGGAAACATGTTTAGATATCTGCAGGTAAAGGCATTTGCTAGACGGCAGGTGGAGGGATTCCCTGCGCTCCCCGCGAAGGGGGTGAGTGACAGGGTGCTCTCGGGGGTCTGGGTCGGGGAGGGGAAGATATCCGATATCTACAAGCTTATGCAGGAGAAGGAAGAGGCGTCAGTAGAGGAGCTGAAAACGAAGTGGGAGGGGGAACTGGGGGAACAGATCGAAGACGGGACATGGGCTGATGCCCTGGAGAGGGTAAATTCTTCCTCCTCGTGTGCGCGGCTTAGCCTCATCCAATTCAAGGTGCTGCATAGGGCCCACATGACTGGGACGAGGATGAATAGGTTCTTTGGGGGTGAAGATAGGTGTGCCAGGTGCTCGGGGAGTCCAGCGAACCATGCCCATATGTTCTGGGCATGCCCGGCATTGGAGGAGTTCTGGAAGGGGGTGGCGAGGACGGTGTCAAGGGTGGTGGGATCCAGGGTCAAGCCAGGATGGGGACTCGCGATCTTTGGGGTTGGGGTAGAGCCGGGAGTGCAGGAGGCGAAGAGGCCGGTGTGCTGGCCTTTGCGTCCCTAGTAGCCCGGCGAAGGATTTTGCTACAGTGGAAGGACGCGAGGCCCCCAAGCGTGGAGACCTGGATCAATGACATGGCGGGCTTCATTAAGCTTGAGAAGGTTAAATTCACCCTGAGAGGATCGGTACAAGGGTTCTTTAAACGGTGGCAACCTTTCCTCGACTTTCTGGCTCAACGATAGGGTACTGGGACAGTAGCAGCAGCAACCCGGGGGGGGGGGGGGTGGGTGGGTGGGTGGGGGGGGGGGGTGGGTGGGGGGGGGGTGGGGTGGGGGGGGGGGTGGGTGGGGGGGGGGGGGGTGGGTGGGTGGGGGGGGGGGGGGTGGGTGGGGGGGGGGTGGGTGGGTGGGGGGGGGGTGGGTGGGTGGGGGGGGGGGGTGGGTGGGGGGGGGGGCGTTGATTATGTTAGCTTATTTTATTTAAATTTGATTTATCTAATTTTAATTTATGGTTAAGTTCTCTTGTTTGGGGGGGGGTGGGGGAATGTGATACATGTGATGTTACGGTATGGGGGGAATTGTGGGTGTTATGGGGCTGTTAGTTGCATATTACTGCTTTTTGCTATACTTTTTGTTATATTTTCTGAAAAAAATTCCAATAAAAAAATTTAAAAAAAAAAAAAACAGTACCCATTTGGTTTTTTTCCCACCACCTCTGGCAGACAAGGTCCCAGTCTTTTTTTAAAAATAAATTTAGTGTACCCAATTCATTTTTTCAATTAAGGGACAATTTAGCATGGCCAATCCACCTAGCCTGCACATTTTTGGGTTGTGGGAGCGAAACCCACGCAAACATGGGGAGAATGTGCAAACTCCATACGGACAGTGATCCAGAGCTGGGATCGAACCTGGGACCTCGGCGCCGTGAGGCAGCAGTGCTAACCCACTGCGCCACCATGCTGCCCAAGGTCCCAGTCTTAACGCCGACATCTTAGCTAACAGCTTTGTGTCCACATTTAACAGAGAGATTGGTCGATATGACCCACAGTCTAAGGGGTCTTTTTTCAAGACCAGAGAAGTCAAAGCCTGCATTGGTGTCTGGGGCAAAGCACCTCTCTTCAACAAGTCCCTGAACATTCCTAACAAGAGAGGGGCTAATAATTTTCTACAGAATTCCACCGGGATCCCTTCGGGTCCCGGAGCTTTCCCGACTGCATCAATTTCAGTTCCTACTTAATCTCATCCAACTCCAGCTGAGCTTCAAGGTCCTCTCGTAACTCCCCCTCCACCTTGAGGAAATTCCAACTCACCCAGGAACTCCACCATACCTTTCCCATCCCGTGGAGGCTCGGACCTGTGTAGAATTTGGTAAAAGGTCTTAAATACCTCATTTACCTTCTCCTGAACTGAGACCAGCCCCCACCCCCCACCCTAATGTGGGCAATCTCCCTCTCAGCCTCCTGTTTCTTGAGTTGATATGCCAGGAACTGACTCACTTTCTCCCCATATTTGTAAATCGCCCCTTTAGCTGACTTCAGCTGCGGTACTGCCCTACGTGTAGAGATCAGATTAAACTGCGTTTGCAGATTTTTCCTCTCTGCTAATAGTTCTGAGGATGGGCTGTCCGCATACTTACAATCTACCTCTATAATATCGTTGACTAGTTTTTACCGCTCCCTCCTCGCCTCCAGCTATGTATTTTGGGAGCACTAGCAGAATTTGGCCGGTTTTCCCGATACAAGCTGAACATGGGAAAAAGCGAGGTGTTCCCGATTGAGACCAGAGGGCAAGAGAGGAGGCTGGGGAAGCTGTCGTTCAAGGTGGTGAGGGCAAGTTTTAGGTACTTTGGCATTCAGGTGACACAAGCCTGGGTGCAACTGCTTACGATGAATTTGGTTTGATTGGTGGAGCAGATGAAGGGGGATTTTCAGATGGTGGGATGGGCTGCCATTGTCATTGGCAGGATGGGTGCAGTCAGTGAAGATGTCAGTGCAGCCAAGGTTCTTGTTTGCATTTCAGAACCTCCCAATCTTCATTTCGAGGTCATTTTTTTTATTTAAAAAAGGTCAATGCATCAATCTCGGGGTTTATATGGACGGAGAACTGCCTGCGGGTCAAGCAGGCGTTTTTGGAACGGGCCGAGGAGGGGGAGGGTTGTCATTGCCGAATATAGTGAATTACTACTGGGTGGTTAACATCGCTATGGTTAGGATGTGGATAGTGAGGAGGGGTCGGTATGGGGGGGGGGGGGGGGGGGGTGGAGGCAGCTTCTTGCAGGGGGATGGGTTTTAGAGGCATTGTTGACAGTGCCTCTGTCATTCTAGCCGGCCAAGTACTCTGTGCGCCCAATGGTGGCGTCAGTCTTGAGGCTTTGGGGGAAGTGCAGGCAGCACTTGAGACAGGAGAGTGCCCCGGTGTGGGCACCGATTTGTGATAACCATAGGTTTGCACCGGGGTGGTGGGGGGCTGGACGTGACTTTCGGAGATGGTGGCCGGGGGGGGGGGGGGGTTGAGTGGTTTGGGAATTGTTCATAGGGGGCAGTTCTGCAAGCTTAGAGGAGCTGGAGGAGGAATCTGAGCTGCCCAGTGGGGATGGGTTTAGGAAGTCTGGGACTTTGTGAGGAGAGAGTCCTTTCCCAGGTTGCCTCCCTTGGGGCTGGAGCATAAGGTGCTGCCGAGGGACAGAGTAGGGAGGGGAAGGTGCCCGAGGTTTATGAGGATCTGATGGACTGGGAGGGAGCCCCGATAGGAGATGTTAAACAGAGGTGGGAGGAGCTTGGGGGCGCGGTGTAAGGTGGAGGCCGGGACGTGGGAAGAGGCCCTGTGGAGGGTGAATGCATCCTCGTCATGTGCAAGGATCAGCCTTATTCAGTTTAAAGTAGTTCACAGGGCTCATATGGCAGTGGCACGAATGAGTAGATTCTTTGAGGGAGTAGAGGATAGGTGTGGCCAGTACACGGGGAGGCCTGCAAAAAGCCATTCATCCACTTCTTTAAGGAGGATTGAGGTGTCAGCAGAGGGGAAGGGGGGATAAGGGGAAGGGCAGGGGGTGGAGCATGGGTGCTGATTATTTATTATGCTGTACAATTTTGCTTCTGCTCTTATTTGTTGTGTTTGTTGTTTATATAAATGCCTTAATAAAATATATTTTTTTTAAAGATGGTGACCCCTTCTATCTACATGGTGGAGCAAGGAAAGATAACTGGTCATTATCAATCTTCCCCCGTCAACAGATAGCCTATCGTCTCTTCTAACCCTCACCCCCTCACTTCTAACCCCCCACCCCCCAACTTCTAACCCCCGCCTCCTCACTTCTAACCCCCACACCCTCACTTCTAACCCCCATCTCCTCGCTTCTAACCCCCACCCCCTCGCTTCTAACCCCCACCCCCCAACTTCTAACCCCCATCTCCTCGCTTCTAACCCCCACCCCCTCACTTCTAACCCCCACCCCCTCACTTTTAACCCCCACCCCCAACTTCTAACCCCCATCTCCTCGCTTCTAACCCCCACCCCCTCGCTTCTAACCCCCACCCCCTCGCTTCTAACCCCCACCCCCTCGCTTCTAACCCCCACCCCCTCACTTCTAACCCCCACCCCCTCACTTTTAACCCCCACCCCCCAACTTCTAACCCCCATCTCCTCGCTTCTAACCCCCACCCCCTCGCTTCTAACCCCCACCCCCTCGCTTCTAACCCCCACCCCCTCGCTTCTTTTTTTAAAATAAATTTAGATTACCCAATTATTTTTTCCAATTAAGGGGCAATTTAGCGTGGCCAATCCACCTACTCTGCACATTTTTGGGTTGTGGGGGCGAAACCCACGCAGACACGGGGAGAATGTGCAAACTCCACACGGACAGTGACCCAGAGCCGGGATCGAACCTGGGACCTCAGCGCCGTGAGGCGGTTGTGCTAACCACTAGGCCACCGTGCTTCCCAACCCCCTCACTTCTAACCCCCCACCCCCTCACTTCTAACCCCCCACCCCCTCACTTCTAACCTCCCACCCCCTCACTTCTAATCCCCACCCCCTCACTTCTAACCCCCCACCCCCTCACTTCTAACGCCCACCCCCTCACTTCTAACCCCCCACCCCCTCACTTCCCTCTAGACCCATCTGGTTTAACCAAACTGTCCCGATACGTCACAGCCTCATCCCCCACATGACCTCCGTTAACTAGCTAACTTTCTAGTGCTAGCAAGGTGACCATCCCTCCTAGGTCTTACCTATTCCTTAACCATCGCCTTCACTTCTTCCCCAAGTTCGTCTCTCCCCGCCTCCCTGATCCTCTCTCCTGCCCATAATAAACAAAAACCTTAAACTAAGGAGAGATACCCCCACCGTCCCAGCAATTACTAAGCTTATAAAAGAAGCAATCTAATAAGCAAGAAGGGTAATCAAAAAAAACAGAAGAGGAAACGACCCCATAGGGGTAGCAGGGTAGCATGGTGGTTAGCATAAATGCTTCACAGCTCCAGGGTCCCAGGTTCGATTCCCGGCTGGGTCACTGTCTGTGTGGAGTCTGCACGTCCTCCCCCTGTGTGCGTGGGTTTCCTCCGGGTGCTCCGGTTTCCTCCCACAGTCCAAAGATGTGCGGGTTAGGTGGATTGGCCATGCTAAATTGCCCGTAGTGTCCTAATAAAAGTAAGGTTAAGGGGGGGGTTGTTGGGTTACGGGTATAGGGTGGATACGTGGGTTTGAGTAGGGTGATCATGGCTCGGCACAACATTGAGGGCTGAAGGGCCTGTTCTGTGCTGTACTGTTCTATGTTCTAAACAACTCCACCATTAATCCAACTAATCCAACTCAACTCATAACAACATAAAACAGTAAAACAGTAGCACCCCAACCGTCCACCTGCATTCCTCAGGCCGTGCCCAGACCACAATCTCTGATAAAGTCCTCAACCTGCTCTGGAGTTTCGAATTAGAAATCTTTTGAGTCAAACATGACTCTTAGCTTTGCTGCCTACACAGCCCCAAATCGCACTTTTCAATTGAACAGGACCTTATTGAAGACCGCCCATCGCTTTGCCAGTCCCGTGCCAATGTCCTGGTAAATCTTTACCACGTAACTGTCCCAATTAATGTTCCGTGCTTTCTTGGCTCATTCCAAGACCCGCCCCTTCTCTGTAAACTATGAAACCGAATGATCACTGCTCGAGGTGGCTCATTCGGTCGCAGTCAAGGCCCTATGTGCCCTTTCCAGCTCTGCAAAGCAAATACCTCATCGTCACTCATCAACTGGGAGAATTTTGCAGCCAAGTATTCATAGAATTTACAGTGCAGAAGGAGGCCATTCGTCCCATTGAGTCTGCACCGGCTCTTGGAAAGGGCACCCTACCTAAGCCCACTCCTCCACCCTAGCTCCATAACTCAGTAACCCCATCTAACCTTTTTGGACACTAAGGGCAATTTATCATGGCCAATCCACCTAACCTGCACATCTTTGGACTGTGGGAGGAAACCGGAGCACCCGGAGGAAACCCACGCAGACACGGGGAGGACGTGCAGATTTACCAGGACATTGGCACGGGACTGGCAAAGCGATGGGCAGTCTTCAATAAGGTCCTGTTCAATTAGCACAGAGGCCCAAGCCGGGAATTGAACCTGGCACCCTGGAGCTGTGAAGCAATTGTGCTAACCACTTTGCTACCATGCTGCCCACAATTCGGTCAGCTTTGAGTCTTCAAAGACTGTGGCCGTGTGGCCTAAGAGCTTTGAGTCTTCAACCCCCTCCAGTAGACCCACCAGCTTCACGTTCGTGTATCTGGACCTATTTTCCATATCGTCTAGTTTTGTCTTGAGGCCCTTATTCCTGTCCTCAACCGCCAAAGGCGCAAGTCTGTCCTCGCTTTTTAATTTCTCCATCTGATCGCCTAGTCTAAGTCATCTTGTTCAGTTGCTCCCCGACTCGCCCTAATCTTTCTCCACCTTAGTTTTATATGAACCCTTCAATTCCTGGCTATGCTTTCAGAAGCGTTCATCCATCTCTGCACCAAACCTTTAAAATTCTCTTGCTACCACCCCTGACATCATGCTGAGAGTGATTGGCATGGCCGCATCCCCCGCCAGCTTTAATGAGTCCTTGCTCAAGCTTGCAAATTCACCCTCCACCCCTCTTCGATGTAGATTTCGACATCCCTCGATTCCCAGCTGTTTGCTCTGCCGGGCCAACTAGACCGATCGTAAAAATTCCTCACAGAACAGGCAGAGCAGGAGACACCCGAGATGCGGCCACTACTTCATGCCATCACACTGGAAGTCACCACAGATGCTAAATATGCTGATGACAGAAAGATAGGTAGGAAAGTAAATTGTGATGAGGACGCTGTGAAAAGAGGTTATAAAGGGAAACAAACAGTTGGGACAAAAATGTGGCAAATGGATAATGTGGGCAAATGTGAAATTGTCCTTTTTGGCTGCAAGAATAAAAAAAGCTTATTATCTAAATGGTGAGATTACACAGATCTGAGATGCAGAGAGATCCGGGCATAAATCACAAAAGGCTAGTATACAGACACAAGTAATTGGGAAAGCTAATAGAATGTTATTGTTTATTGTGAGGGGAATTGTTTATAAAGGTAGTGAGGTTATGCTTCAATAGCACACGGTACTGGTGAGACCATATATGGAATATTGTGCACAGTACTGATTTCCTGATTTAAGGAAAGATGAAATGCATTAGAAGCAGTTCAGGGGAGGTTTAAAAAATAAAAATAATCTTTAATGTCACAAGTAGGCTTATATTAACACTGCAATGAAGTTACTTCACAGCAATTGTGCTAACCACTTTGCTACCATGCTGCTCACAATTCGGTCAGCTTTGAGTCTTCAAAGACTGTGGCCTAAGAGCTTTGAGTCTTCAACTCCCTCCAGTAGACCCACCAGCTTCATGTTCGTGTATCTGGACCTATTTTCCATATCGTCTAGTTTTGTCTTGAGGCCCTTATTCCTCCAAGCTGCCTTGGTGGAACCCAAACTGGCTTAAGTGGCCGAGTGGCCTCCTCCTCCTAATTTGTATGAGATCAGGAGCCAAGCTGCCCTGGTGGAACCCAAACAAAGCCCTTAGTTGCCACACTCCGGCGCCTGTTCAAGTACGCAGAGGGGGTATTCAAAATGACCAATTCACCTAACAAGCGCGTCTTTCAGGACTTGTGGGAGGAAACCGGAGCAAACCCATGCAGACACGGGGAGAACATGCAGACTCCGCACAGACGGTGACCTACACCGGGAATCGAACCTGGGGCACTGGCACTGTGAAGCAACAGTGCTAATCATTGTGCCACCCTCTTCTTTACCGCCATCCAGTTTACTGGACTAATATCAGGAATGGGGGGGGGGGGTGGGGGGAAGATTGGAGAGGTTAGGTTTGTATCCACTGGAGTTTAAAAGAGTGAGAAGTGACTTGATTGAAACCTTTAAGATCCTGTGGGGTATTGATACAGTGGATTTTGAGAGGATGTTTCCTCTTGTTGGAGAATCTAGAACTAGCAGCCCCCGTTCAAAAATAAAGGGTCAAGTGTGTCAGGTGCTCGGGGAGTCCAGCGAACCATGCCCATATGTTCTGGGCATGCCCGGCACTGGAGGAGTTCTGGAAGGGGGTGGCGAGGACAGTGTCAAGGGTGTGGGATCCAGGGTCAAGCCAGGCTGGGGACTCGCGATCTTTGGGGTTGGGGTGGAGCTGGGAGTGCAGGAGGCGAAAGAGGCCGGTGTGCTGGCCTTTGCGTCCCTAGTAGCCCGGCGAAGGATCTTGCTACAATGGAAGGATGCGAGGCCCCCAAGCGTGGAGACCTGGATCAATGACATGGCGGGTTTCATTAAGCTAGAGAAGGTCAAATTCGCCCTGAGAGGATCGACACAAGGGTTCTTTAGGCGGTGGCAACCTTTCCTCGACTTTCTGGCTCAACGATAGGGTACTGGGACAGTAGCAGCAGCAACCCGGGGGGGGGGGGGAACGGGACGATGACTATGTTTGTTTATTTAATTTTCATTTATTTTTAAGTTCTCTTGTTGGGGTTGGGGGGGTGGGGGGGGAGGGGATACATGCGTTGATACGGTTTGGGGGGTGTTACAGTTTTTATGGGTTATTTTGTTGCATTTCATTGTTTGTTGTTATATTTTATATTTTCTGTAAAAAATTCCAATAAAAATTATTTTTTTTTTTTTTAAAAGGAACAGGATATTGATAGGAGTTGTTGGGAGGAAGTAGGTGGGGGAGATATCTATCAGAAATACACAGGTTTAACGGTGCCAAAGAGGCCCGGCCAACCACATGTTCTGGTCTTGCCCCAGACTTGTGGAGTACTGGACAGCCTTCTTCGAGGCTATGTCCAAAGTGGTAGGGGTGAGGGTGGAGCCATGCCCGAAAGTGGCGGTCTTCGGGGTTTCAGACCAGCCAGATCTATTCCTGGGGAGGAGGGCGGACGCACTTGTCTTTGCCTCCCTGATCGCCCGCCGTAGAATCCTGTTTGGCTGGCGGTCAGCAGCACCACCCAGAGCTGCAGACTGGCTGTCCGACCTCTTGGAATCTCTCCATATGGAGAAAATCAAATTCGCCATCCGAGGGTCAGACGACGGCTTCCACAGAACGTGGGAGCCATTCATGCAATTGTTCCGGGACCTGTTTTTGGCCAACGAACAAGAGGAAGAATAGCCGGATGGCCAAGAATCAGGGGAAAATGGACGGGAATCGAGGGAAGGTAGCCGAGGGGAGGGGGGGGGGGCGGGGGGGGGAGGACTACGGGTTCGTTATGGGGGTTTTTTCTCATGGTTTTATGCTTATTTCTTTTTCTTGTTAATTTATTGTTTTTGTATTGGAGGGGAGGGGTTACTGTTTTTCTCTGTTGTGATAAAATTTGTTGTTGAAAACTTGAATAAAAATTATTTCAAAAAGAAAATATTTATTAAAAAAAGATAGAGCTAGGCACGGTGGGGGGGGGTGTAGGGGGTGAGTGCTTCATTGGGATGGCGTGGGAAGACTGGGTCGCGTGGGGCAATGTTTATTTAATTGTTATTCTATATTCTCTTTTTACACTATGTTAATATTCACTCGTTAGTTTCGTTATTATTGATATTACTTTTCTTTTATGAAAAATTCTGCAAAACCTGAATAAAAATACTTTTTTATTTAAAAAGGGTCGCTCATTTAAGACAGATGAGGAGAAATTATTTCTCTCAGATTACTGCAACTCTCTGGAAGACCTCCAGTGATGCGGGTAGAAGAATCTTAGAATATTTTTAAGGCAGAGCTCGACAAGTTCTTGATTAACGAGGGTGAAAGGTTACTGGAGGTAGGCATAAGTGAGGTATTGAAATCACAATCTGATAAAACAAGATCTTATTTAATGACATCGTGGGCACAGTAAGAAGTCTTACAGCACCAGGTTAAAGTCCAACAGGTTTGTTTCAAACACGAGCTTTCGGAGCGCAGCTCCTTCCTCAGATTCACCTGAGGAAGGAGCTGCGCTCAGAAAGCTGGTGTTTGAAACAAACCTGTTGGACTTTAACCTGGTGCTGTAAGACTTCTTACTGTGCTCACCCCAGTCCAACGCCGGCATCTCCACATAATGACATAGTACATAGTGGCTTAAGGGGCCGAGTGGCCTACTCCTAATTTGTAAGAGATCAGGAGCCAAGCTGCCCTGGTGGAACCCAAACTGAGCAAGTTCATTCTGAGGAAGTGCCATTCCTTAACACAGTCGCCAACACCTCCGATTACATCTGATGAGTGGGAGGAGATTGATGAGCAGTAATTGGCCCGATTGGATTTGTCATGTGTTTTATAGACAGGACATAGCTGGGCAATTTTCAACATTGTAGGACAGTGGGGTTACAGCTGTACTGGAACAGCTTGGCTACTGGGGCGAATAGTTTCAAAGCACAAGTTATGTATTAACATAAAAACAGCACCTCAGGCAGCAATAAAAAGGCTACGGCTTTAGCATGATGGAGTTTTTTCTGCAGGATATTGATACCCGAAATGATTCAGTGACAACGATCTTCGCAATGCGTTTGAACATTCCCGTGTTCCCAATATTGAAATGCAAACACCTTCATGAATAAAGGCCCGGGTTGCCTACCTTTTCTAACAATTTTAGTTTTAACCTGGTCATCTGATCCACTAAAGAAGGATCTGCAGTTTCCATTCTCATTCAGGGGCAATGGTCTTCAGTGTGGGAGCGGGGCTGAGTGGGCCCCGGGTTTGAGAGGGTGTCCAGCCAGGGTGTGCTGCAGGTGAAGGGAGGAATGGTGTGCCGCTGCACACACCGTCCTGTCTTTCCGTCTCTTGGGTATTGCTGGCCTGGCCGCCGTGGCCCCAGCGCCTCTCTCTTCCCTCCTTTGCCCTGGTTGCTACCCCAGCTGTCCTGTAAACAGGCGGTTGCTGCAGGTAAACACCCGCCTCTCTGTGGCCCCGCCTCGCTACAGGCTGCGAGGCTGAGACATGCTGACAGCAGAGGCTACAAACAACCAGTGCGGCTTGAGAGCGCGGAGCTGGAGAAGGAAATCCAGCTCCAATCTAAATCCCACTCATTTCATCTCCCGTTCCAGCCCCACGTGGTTGGCAATTCTTCCATCCATTACAGAGCAGGACACAATTCTGGCCAGTTCCCAATTGATTTTAATCGGCAATTTCAATCCTTTTCCTCCCAGCTGACTTTCCAATGGAAGTTCTTAACTTTATTTTCCCGTTGATCGGCCTTTTCACTAAGATGAGAGTGAGGTCAGGTAGAATGCCTGGATTTGCTATGTCTCTCTCTTGTGGGACCATGAATTGGATTCAATTTGAATTGGTTTTTGGAGTAGGCATGGAGTTGGATTAGGGGTTTGTTTGCCTCTGTCCACATTCTGAGCTCTGGCTTTGAAACTTTGAAAAAAATTTTTAAAACGTGATGCCATTGCAAATTGCTGGCTCCTTGCTGCATTTGGACCAGTTCTTGATTCAACTGGAATTTCTCAGCGACTACCTCCCCCCTCGCACATTTCGACCTAAGGTCAAATCATTAAAGTCACTTTGAGAGTGATAAAGTCATTAAAGGCACAGAAGGAGGCCATTCGGCCCATCGAAGGTGGTTCGATAACAATTAATTCAAGCCCATTCCTCGAATCCTGACAGTGCAGAAGGAGGCCATTCAGCCCATCAAATCTGCACCGACCCTCTGAAAGAGTTCCCCCACCTATCCCTGTAACTCCTTGCATTGATCCTGACCAATCCACCTAATCTGCTCATATTTGGACTGTGGGAGGAAACAAGAGCACCTGGAGGAAACCCACACAGACACGGAGAACGTGTAAACTCCATCCAGTCACACAAGGCTGGAATTGAACAGGGACCCTGGCACTGTGAGACAACAGTGCTAATCACTGTGCCAGCTACATCTCATTTAAACTCCAGAATACAATAGCTTTTTAAATTTCACTCCCAGTTACCTGTGCAAAAGTTCTTGTTTTCTACATTTCTTACCCCACCACCCCGAATCCACAGGGATCAGTTTTCCAACTGCCTGCACTCTGTGACCTGGCAGGAATTCATAATTGAGCTCAAACCCAGAATCTTGATGATCGATCTGGGGAAATTGTTTCCATTGGCAGGTAGGTCACCAGCTGGAGAGCACTGATTTGAAGAAATTAACAATAAAAAAATATTGGGATGACAATTAGCAGTTTTGATTGTATAGGGAGTTGTTAAGAACTAGAATGCTTTGCCTGGAAGGGTGGTGGAGCAAGGTCAGTAGTGATTTTCAAAAGTGTACTGGATGACTAAATTGGATCTTGGAATCTAGAGTAGAATTTCAAAATCTGCTAATGATACCAAACTTGGAAGAGTGGTAGACAGTGCGGACGCTGACAATCGCCTGCAACAGGACTTAGAGAGGCTCACAGAATTGGCAGGCAAGTAACAAATGGATTTGAGTACAAAGAATTATGAGGTCATGCAGTTGGGAAGACTGGATAGGTAGCAGCAATATGGACTAAATAGCAGTTCTAAAGGATGTGCAGGGTGACAGAGAGACCTAGGGTTTATGTGCATCCATCTTTGAAGGTGATTAGGAAAGTGATGAGCCATCAATTGCACGTGAGACGAGTTGCTGTACAAAAGTTAGGCTTTAATAAGCTAGAACTTAGCCCTGCGGTCGACTACAATAAATGGACGACCGCCGGGCGTTCTGACTATTTATACCTCGGTATGGAGGCGTGGTTAACGAGGCCTCTCAACCAATCGGTCGAGAGGCACATGACTGACCAGGGCCAATGGTAAGCCGGTGTTCTGCACCAATGGCAGACAGCAATGCAAATCATACCACCACATTCACTCCTTGCGGAGAAAGAAGCCGGGGGGGGGGGGGGGGGGGGGAGAGAACTGGTGGTATAAGTAGCAGCCGGGAGAACAAAAATATTTTCTTCTTTTCTTTTATTACATTTTTGGCTTCCCACTGGCCCAGACAATTAGCTATAGTACACAAAGTCCCAACAAAGTCCATGGAGCTGTTGTAATTTAAATCGATTCGATCAGTCTTTTCGTGGCCCGTAACATTCTGGCAGACCGCCGCAGTGGAGAAGGTGACGTCAGTTCAGCCGATGGTGGTGGTTCCGCTGACGTCCTGGAGTCCAGGAGCGATGGTCCTTGAATAGTCTCCGTCACCCGAGCTGGCTGTGGAGACGCCATGGATCGGGAAGGGGTGGCCTGGGTGGGGCGCTGGGGGGAAAAAAACAGGGGGGTCTGTGGTGAAGGGGAGGGAGGCCGCACGCCGGCTGGTGCCAGGTCCCGGAGGGAGACCGTGTCCTGCTGACCGTCGGGGTACTCCACATACGCATACCGCGGGTTAGCGTGGAGTAACTGGACTTGTTCCACCAACAGGTCGGACTTGTGCACCCGCACATGCTTCCGGAGCAAGATGGGTCCGGGGGCGGCCAGCCATGTCGGGAGAGGGGATCCGGAGGACGACTTCCTGGGGAAGACAAGAAGACATTCATGAGTGGTCTGATTTGTTGCGGTACAGAGGAGTGAGCGGATAGAATGTAGGGCATCGGGGATAACCTCTTGCCATCAGGAAATGGGGAGATCTCTGGACCGGAGGGCCAGTAGTATGGTCTTCCAGATGGTATCATTCTCCCGCTCGACCTGTCCGTTACCCCGGGGGTTATAGCTGGTCGTCCTTCTAGAGGCAATGCCCCTGTTGAGCAGGAATTAACGCAGCTCGTCGCTCATAAAGGAGGACCCCCAATCGCTGTGTATGTACGCGGGGTAGCTGAACAGGGAGAAGATGGAGAGGAGGGCCTTAATGACGGTTGATGTGGTCATGTCGGGGCAGGGAATGGCGAAGGGGAAGCGGGAGAATTCGTCGATTACCGCCAGGAAGTAAATGTTGCGGTTGTTAGAGGGAAGGTGCCCCTTGAAGTCAATGCTGAGACGTTCGAAGGGGCAGGATGCTTTGATCAGGTGTGCGCGCTCGGGGCGGTAGAAGTGCGGTTTGCACTCTGCGCAGATGTGGCAGTCACGGGTTACTGTCCTGACTTCCGCGATGGAGAAAGGCAGGTTGCGGGCCTCAATGAAGTGGTAGAGACGGGTCACCCCTGGATGGCAGAGGTCCGCGTGGAGGGAGCGGAGGGGGTCTATCTGCGCGCTGGCGCAGGTACCGCGGGACAGGGCATCAGGAGGCTCATTGAGCTTCCCAGGACGATACAAAATCTCATAGTTGTACGTGGACAACTCGATCCACCACCGTAAGATCTTGTCGTTCTTAATCTTGCCCCTTTGTGCATTATCAAACATGAAGGCTACTGACCGTTGGTCTGTGAGGAGGGTAAACCTCCTGCTGGCCAAATAGTGCCTCCAATGTCGCACCGTTTCGACTATGGAATGGGCTTCCTTTTCCACAGAGGGGTGGTGGAGTTCGGAAGCCTGGAGGGTTCTGGAGAAGAAGGCCATAGGTCTGTCCGCTTGGTTCAGGGTGGCCGCCAGAACAACTTCTGATGCGTCGCTCTCGACCTGGAAGGGGAGGGACTCGTCGATGGCGTGCATCGTGGCCTTTGCGATGTCCGCTTTGAGCGGCTAAAGGCCTGGCAGGCCTCTGTCGACGGCGGGAAGGTTGTGGTTTGAATGAGGGGACGGGCCTTGTCAGCGTAGTTGGGAACCCATTGGGCGTAGTAAGCGAAGAAACCCAGGCAGCGTTTGAGGGATTTGAGGGTATTGGGGAGAGGGAGTTCCATTAGGGGGTGCATGCGTTCGGGGTCGGGGCCTATCACTCCTTTACGCACTACGTAGCCGAGGATGGCTAGACGGTCGGTGCTAAACACGCATTTATCCTTATTGTACGTGAGGTTAAGGAGTTTTGCGGTTTGGAGGAATTTCTGGAGGTTGGCGTCATGGTCCTGCTGATCGTGGCCGCAGATGGTGACATTATCAAGATACGGGAAGGTAGCCCGTAATCCGTACTTGTCGACCATTCGGTCCATCTCCCGTTGGAAGACCGAGACCCCATTTGTGACACCAAATGGAACCCTAAGGAAGTGGTAGAGGCGCCCATCTGCCTCAAACGCGGTGTATTTGCGGTCACTCGCGCGGAGGGGGAGCTGGTGGTAAGCTGATTTAAGGTCCACAGTGGAGAAGACTTTGTATTTCGCGATATCGTTTACCATGGCGGAAATACGGGGGAGAGGATACACGCCCAGTTGCGTAAACCGGTTGATGGTCTGGCTGTAGTCGATGACCATCCGGTTTTTCTCCTCAGTCCGGATCACCAGCACTTGGGCTCGCCAGGGACTGTTGCTGCCCTCGATGACCCCTTCCTTCAGCAACCTCTGGACCTCGGACCTGATGAAGGTCCGGTCCTGGGCGCTGTACCGTCTGCTCCGGGTCGCGACGGGTTTGCAATCGGGGGTGAGATTAGCAAATAAGGAGGGTGGGTCCACTTTGAGGGACGCGAGGCTGCAGACAGTGAGGCGGGGTATAGGGCCGCCGAATTGGAAGGTCAAGCTCTGCAGGTTACACTGGAAGTCCAGTCCTAGGAGTGCCGGTGCGCAAAGGTCAGGGAGGACAAGGAGTTTATAATTTTTTAAAACCTTCCCTTGGATGCGATGCAGCAGCCGGTGATGCGGACGCAGTGCGAACCTGAGGCTAACCCGATGTTGTGTTTTACAGGATGGACAGGGAGCGCGCAGCATCTTACCGTGGTAGGGTGAACGAAGTTTTCCGTGCTCCCGGAGTCCAGCAGGCAGCCCGTCTCGTGGCCATTGAGGTGGATCAGCATTGTCGTTTTGGCGAGCGTGCGTGGACGTGACTGGTCGAGCTGAATGGCCGTGAGCCGTGGAGAAGATCCATAGTTGTCGTCGTCGGCCGAGTAGGTGCTGGAAGAACCTTGCGTGCCAGTCCCGGAAGGTGGTGCCCAGGATCCACACGTGGAATCGGGGTCCCAAGATGGTGGCGCCCAGGACCCGCACGTGGAGTCGGCGTCCCAAGATGGCGGCGCACAGGGCCCGCACGTGGAGTCGGCGCCCCAAGATGGCGGCGCCCAGGACCCGCACGTGGTGTCCGGGGCCCAAGATGGCGGCGCCCGCGGGGCCCTCGTGGTTGCTGGGGGCGGGGTTAGCGGTGCCGGCGGGCCGACCGGAGCAGCTGAGAGCGGGGGCCGAGAGGAGCGCAGGCCAGGCGCAGGGGCCCGGCGGCGGGGGGGGGGGGGGGGGGGGAGGGGTGGGAGATTAACGCGGTGCGCTGGAGGGGCCTGGAAAGGCCCGGCGGAGGAGATCCCCGGTCGCTGCGCGGCATATCAGCGACCGATTTGGCGGCTGAGAGCAGGGGCCGAGAGGCACGCAGGCGAGGCGCAGGGGCCCAGGGGAGGGGGGGAGAGAGTTGCGCGGTGCGCTGGTAGGGCCCGGAAGGCCCCGGAGGAGAGGGGGAGGCGCGCAGGCCGGGCGCAGGGGCCCGGGGGCGGGGGGGAGAGATTAGCGCGGTGCGCTGGAGGGGCCCAGAAAGGCCCGGCGGGGGGGGGGGGGGGGGGGGGGGGAGATTGGCGCGGCGGATGGCAGTGGGGAAGCGTGCCAGGAGGCCCAGGGCGCCGCTGCAGTGCGGTTGGGGACATAGGCGCGGGCGTGTAAAGCGGCGACCTCCAGGGAGGTGGAGAGAGTCCGTGCCTCAGTTAAACTGAGATCGTCTTTCTCCAGCATCCGCTGGCGGATAGTGGGGGACTGCATCCCAGCCACGTAAGCATCTCTGATCAGCAGTTCCATGTGCTCCGTGGCTGAAACTTGGAGGCAGGAGCAATTCCTCCCCAGGACAGCGAGGGCCTGGTAAAATTGGTCTAATGACTCACCGGGGAGCTGTTGTCTGGTGGCCAGCAGATGTCGGACGAATACTCTGTTGACTGGTTTAAGAAACTGTCCATTCAGCTTAAGTATGGCCGCATCGTAATCTTCGTCTTCCTTGATTATCGTGTAGGCTGCTGTGCCATGGTGGGGGGGCTGTTTGCAGACTCCAGGTATCCTTCGAGACATGCCAGCCAATGTTGAAAAATTTCTTAAGCGTTCTGAGTTTGCGGGCTGATGCGGAGGCATTCGGGCTTGATCCGGAACTCCATCTTCAAAAATCTAGCTTATTAAATTGATGAGCCATCAATTGCACGTGAGACGAGTTGCTGTACAAAAGTTAGGCTTTAATAAGCTAGAACTTAGCCCTGCGGTCGACTACAATAAAATGGACGACCGCCGGGCGTTCTGACTATTTATACCTCGGTATGGAGGCATGGTTAACTCAGTATCTCGACCAATCGGAGAGCCGTCACATGACTGGTCTCATCCAATCGGTCGAGAGGCACATGCCCGACCAGGGCCAATGGTAAGCCGGTGTTCTGCACCAATGGCAGACAGCTATGCAAATCATACCACCACAGAAAGCATGTGGGATCTCAGGCTTCATAAATAGAGGCACTGGGTACAATGCCAGGGAAACTATGTGGAACCTTTAGAAGGTTCTGGTTCAGCCTCAACCAGATATTATGTCTAGCTCTGGTCACCCCACATGATGTGAGGGCCCTTGGTGCAGAAGAGGTTTGCCAGAATAGTTCCAGGAATGGGAATGTTTAGGTTGGATGTTTATGTTGATCTCCTTGTCTAAAGGAGATTGAGGGAAATTTGGTGGGACTGTACTAGATTATGGCAGGTTTAGGAAAAGTAGACATTGTTCCCATTGGCCGATTGTTTCAGGACAAGTTTCAGGACACAGATTAAAGATTCAGAGTAAGAAATACAGGCTGATTGTGAGGAGATTTTTTTAAAAGCAGCAAGTGATAAGGACGCCAAACTCAAAGGCTACAAGGTGGTTGCAGAAGCAACCGATGATTTAAAAAGGAAATTAGGTCAGCGCTCGAAGTGTTATGGGCCAGGGTTTAGAGAACCCCAAAGTGTATCATGGAGTTCACCTGACCCACAACTTTTAATAGATTGTGGTATAGGGAGCACACGGCCCACTCTACAGGTGTGGTCGAGCAGAAATGGAAAAGTAATTTTTAAAGCAAAACAATGTTTATTCTATGAACTCAAGTTAACCTTTTAAAACATACAGTGAACATCTTAGCAACCATGAATTCAAATACAACCCCCAAATAATACAACACTAAGCAATACTTTAAACTTTCCTTTTAACATCCATAAGACTTGAAACACCTTTTACCAGAAGCACATCAGGTTAAAGTCACTACTGTTATTAGTTTTAAATCACCATGATCAATTTGCAGTCTTTAGATTACAGAGAGTAACTCTAATACACCTTCTGGCTGTGACTGCAGCTATCCAGCTCTGAAAAAAAAAACTAAAACACACCCTGCAGCAAACAGCCTAAAATGAAAGTAAAAAGCTGACAGACAGCCCAGCCCCACCCACACTCTGACATCACTGCAGTAATAAACACCCATTTCTTAAAGGTACTCTCACATGACAGAAGGAATTAAGCTTGCAGGGCTATGGAGATTGAGTGAGGAGTGGGACTGACTGAATAGCTCTGTGGACGCCAGCATTCACTCAATAGGCTGATTGGTTGCCTGTGCCATAAATGGCTCTCTGATTCTATGAAATAAAAACATTTGGAGGGCCTTGCGGAAGGAGCTTGCAAGTGTGACTAATTGGTAGTTCTTTCAAAGAGCTGCCACCTGCATAATGAGCAAAAGAGCTTCTCTCTGTAACATATAATTCGAGGGCCTAACCAGTAATTTATCCAGTTTAGCATACCTGCCTCGCTTCTGTACTCTATGCCTCTTCCGAGAAAGCCCAGGATCTTGCATTCTATTTTAAACGCCTTATCAACTTGTCCTGCCAGTTTCAAAGTTTTGTGTACATACCCTTTGATTTGATTTATTGCCACATGTATCGAAGTACAGTGAAAAGTATGTACACAGTACGTGCATAGTAGACACAAGAATAATCAAAAGAGAACATTGATTGATGGTACAGCGACAAAACAGTGATTGGTTACAAAGCAAACAAAGCAAATTAATGAGCAAGAGCATCATAGGGCATTGGGTGTGAATAACGTTCTTACAGGGAACAGATCAGTACGAAGGAGAGTCATTGAGGAGTATTATAGCTGTGGGGAAGGGGCTGTTCCTATGTCTGGATGTGCGAGTCTTCAGACTTCTGAACCTTCTGCCTGATGTAAGGATCTGGAAGAAGGCAGTGCCTGAGGGGTCTAGGACAACTCATGGCCGCCGACTCATCGCCGCTGACTCATCGCCAGCCCAGCTCATCGCCAGTCCAACTCATCGCCAGTCCAACTCATCGCCAGCCCAACTCATCGCCAGCCCAACTAAAAATTGAAATTCATGGAGTGCTCAATAAAATTCGGTGGATATTAAAAACATCTTTATTCAAAATCAAAGTCTCAAAAATTAATGGAGGTGAAAAGACTTATTTTATGTTATGAGAAATACCGCGTAAATATTCAATAGGAATCCTTTCATTAAAATTTTGGACTATCCTAAGAATGCGGTTATCAGTATCTAGGTATCTTTTTAATTTTGCTGGTGGTGCATTGCCAGGTATAAGCAATTCAAATAACAGTCTCGTCCTTTTTGAACTTTTCTGAGTGCATTAATGAATTTCCATATTGTAGGATGTTCCATCCCTAATTCCATTTGTAGTCTTCTGTTTGCTGCTTCTGTGTGGTTGTTGGTTTTGTCTTCATGATTACAAATTCCACATTTCCATTGGGAAGAGTGGGGCACGTCTGCTATTTCCGCGTCTGTTTAACTGACCTATATAATTGTTTTCGAGCCAATTCAGGATTGGCTTATGCTCTGTAGATAATTCGTCAACTAAGGCATCAATATAGGAATCTATATGTTCGACAGGGACAAATGCAAGAGGCAGTATCAAATTTTTGAGCCAGTACAATACACACCTGAGAAAATAGCTTCGGAGCTATCTTAAAGGTTCCATCTACATACCAAACTTCTGATGAAGCCAACTGTTGCAACCAACTTCTCCTTCCAAATAGCAAGATTCTGTCTTCTCCGGTACCACTGTCTTTTAATAAAAAATCTTCTTTCTGGTTTGGCTCCGTTTCGTAGGTCGCATATTCATCAGGGATTGCTAACTGATGAAGGTCAATTGGGTCTGGCGGAGGGACGCTAATTTGATTCCATTTCCGTCGAATTGTTTTCTTAAGAACAGACGCACACGGTAGTGATCCTTGTTCCGCTTGGGAAACATTCGCCAAAACTTCATTAATCAATACACTTGGGTTTTCCATTGTCTCCTCGGCTCGGGTTTTAATTTTTGTAGTCGTCCTTGCCACTTCTATTCGTATTGGTGAAGAGTCATGGGTGTGAGTATTTATGAATTTCACTACGTTTCCAAATCTTGTGTGAATTCTTGCTTTGCATCTGCTGAGCTGCTCACATCGCCAAAACATCAAATCGCCTTCGGTTTTACTGAATTTATCAATAATGAACAAATATCCATTATGAGAAAACTTCTCTTTGCCTCGCTGACTTAAAACTTGCTTCATTGTAAAGGGTTTAAAATTGGAAGAATTTAAAATTGAAGTTCCAAGAAACGGTAATTTGTGGATCTAGTTAGTCGGTAATTACTTGTTATAGAACATAGAACAGTACAGCACAGAACAGGCCCTTCGGCCCTCAATGTTGTGCCGAGCCATGATCACCCTACTCAAACCAACGTATCCACCCTATACCCGTAACCCAACCAGTCCCCCTTAACCTTACTTTTATTAGGACACTACGGGGAATTTAGCATGGCCAATCCACCTAACCCGCACATCTTTGGACTGTGGGAGGAAACCGGAGCACCCGGAGGAAACCCACGCAAACAGGGGGAGGACGTGCAGACTCCACACAGACAGTGACCCAGCCGGGAATCGAACCTGGGACCCTGGAGCTGTGAAGCATTTATGCTAACCACCATGCTACCCTGCTGCCCTGTGGAGGAACAGATTTATTTGTTGACAAATAGGTGTGTTGGTAATTGAGTTATTTGTGGATCTAGTTAGTCGGTAATTACTTGTTATGTATGAAGAGGCGTTTTTGTTTTTATTATTATTTTGGGCTGGCGATGAGTTGGGCTGGCGATGAGTTGGGCTGGCGATGAGTCGGCGGCGATGAGTCAGCGGCGATGGGTCGGCGGCGATGAGTTGTCCCATTCCCGTGCCTGAGTGGGAGGGGTCTCTGATAATGCTGTCTGTCTTCCTGAGGCAGCGAGAGGTGTAGACAGAATCAATGTGGGGGTTGACGGGTTAAGCACACTGAGATAACACGGGCTGCAACTGGATGCAGCTTTAACTGAAAGATACTCCAGACCTTGAAGTTAGTTCAGTTTGATTTATTGAACCTGTCACACAGTTAGCACAGTTCTCTGTGAGTTTGAATCTGCTAACCTAAGTGTGATTACTCTGTCTGACTGAACCAGACTAGCTCTGAGCCAAGTGCTGGAAGTGTTATGTGATATATACACCCTGACTCACTCTGTAGATGTCCCCAGTGGAAAGAGGTGGAGTGTGAGTGCCTCGTGCCTTTTATAGAGGGAAACCACCCCCAAGTGTTCTGCCTGCTGATTGGTTATGTCCTGTTCTTTGGGTTTATTAGCTGCCTGTCTGTATCTCATTATGTGCATGTCTGCATATCATGACAGGGGTGGCACGTTTGTGTGATGCGTTGGGCTGAGTTCGCCACAGTCTGCAATTTCTTGCGATATTGGACTGAGCAGTTGCCATACCAAGCTGTGATGCAGCTGGATAGGATGCTCTCTATGGAACATCTGTAGAAGTTTGTGAGAGTCGATGCAGACATGCCAAATTTCTTTCGCTTCCATAGGAAGTAGAGACGTTGTTGGGCTTTCTTGACTGTTGCATCAACGTGAGTGGACCAGGACAGACTGTTGGTGACGGTGATCCCCGGGAGTTTAAAGCTATCGACCATCTCCACTTCAGGAGCCATTGATGCAGACAGGAGTGTGAGTCGAGCTTCCTGAAGTCGATGATCAGTTCCTTGGTCTTTCCAACATTTAGAGAGAGGTTGTTTTTGGTGCACCGTGCAACCAAGTGATTTATCTCCATCCTGTAGTCTGATTCATCGTTGTTTGAGATGCGGCCCACCACAGTCGTATCATCCGCAAGCTTATAGATTGAGTTGGAGTTAAATGTTGCACACAGTCATGGGTGTATAGGGAGTACAGTAGAGGACTGAGCACACATCTTTGCGGGGCTCCGGTGTTGAGGCCTATTGTGGTAGAGGTGCTGTTGCCTATCCTGACAGATTGCGGTCTGTTGGTGAGGAAGTCGAGGATCCAGCTGCACAGGGAGGGGTCAAGTCCAAGATTGCAGAGTTTGGTTATTAGTCTTGTTGTGATAATGGTGTTGAAGGTGGAGCTGTAGTCTATGAACAGCAGTCTTACATAGGTGTCCTTGTTGTCGAGGTGTTTGAGTGTTGAATGCAGAGCCAGTGAGATGGTGTCTGCTGTGAACCGTTTGCAGTGATGGGCAAACTGCAGTGGATCGAGACCGTCTGGGAGGCTGGCAGTGATCCCTCTCATGACTAGCCACTCAAAGCATTCCATGATAACAGACTTTAGGACCACCAGTGGGTAGTCGTTGAGACAGGCTACCTTGTTCTTCTTTGGTACTGGTATTATGGTGGCCTTCTTGAAGGAGGAGTGAGGTGGCGAAGATATCTGCGAATACACTCGCCAGCTGGTCTGCGCAGGCTCTGAGTGCTCGCCCAGGGACTCCGCCGGGGCCCGTCGCTTTCCGCGGATTCACTTTGAAGAAGGCAGCTCTTACCTCTGAGGCTGCAATAGTGGGAATGGGTGTGTCCAGGGCAGTTGGGGTGAGTGGTACTGATACATTGGCTGACAGCTCAAAGCTGCCTTATACATGAATACTTGTGAACATTTGTTCAAAAAGGGGGGTAAGGACCCACCTGGTTCTATTTGTGCAAGTCAATAAAAGAGGCAGCACAGGTTGAGAGAGCACTTAATAAAGCTCATATATCCAAGGCTTAATTCATAGGGGCATAGAGTACAAGAGTAAGGTTTGTTGAGCTTGTAAGGCCTCATCTGGAATATTGCATACAGCCCTGGGCCCAGCAAATAAAGCCTGGATTTCTTAAGGGAAAATCATGTTCAATCAACTTGCTGGAGTTTATCAAAAAGATTAACAGAGAAGGTTGATGAGGGTTCATGTATTTCCAAAAGGCATTTGATACAGTGCTGCGCAACACACTTTTGAGCCAAGTTATATATCATAAAATACAAAGGACAGTAGCCAGGATATAAAATTTTCTGTAAGCAGTCTTACAACACCAGGTTAAAGTCCAACAGGTTTGTTTCAAACACGAGCTTTCGGAGCACGGCTCCTTCTTCAGGTGAAAGGAGCAGTGCTCTGAAAGCTAGTGTTTGAAACAAACCTGTTGGACTTTAATCTGGTGTTGTAAGACTTCTTACTGTGCTCACCCCAGTCCAACGCCGGCATCTCCACATCATAAAATTTTCTGACTAATATGAAACAGAATAATGGTTAATGGATGTTTTTCAGGCTGCAGGAAGGTTTGCAGTGGAGTTGGCATTGAGACCCTTACTTTTCCTAATATACATTAATGATCTAGACCACAGTGTAATCCATACAGTGCAGAAGGAAGCTATTCGACCCTTTGAGTCTGCACCAACCCTCTGAAATAGCACCCATCTCCACCCGCTCCCTGGCCCTATACCCGCAACCTCATTTAGCCGATACATCTTTAAAAAATAAATTTGAGTACAAATTCATTTTTTCTAATAAGTGGCAATTTAGCGTAGCCAATCCACCTACCGTGCACATCTTTGGGTTGTGGGGGTGAAACCCACACAAACATGGGAAGAATGTGCAAACTCCATACAGACAGTGACCCAGGGCCGGGATCGAACCTGGGACCTTGGCGCCGTGAGACTGCAGTGCTACCACTGCGCCACCGTGCTGCCCTATCCGATACATCTTTGAACACCAAGGGGCAATTGATCATTGCCAATCTACATAACCTGCACATCTTTGGACTGTGGGAGGAAACCGGACCACCCGGTACTGCTGCCGTTCAATTTTCCTTGAAGAACCCAATGAACAGCTGCCATCTCCAGGGAATCCCTGTACTGATCCTCTCAAGGCGATCTTGATTCTTTTCCAGGCTAGGAAACCCTGCCATACTGACCCACACTCCTGACTTTGGGGGCTCCGAGTCCCTCCATCCCAGCAAAATCTGTCTCCGGGCCACCAGGGAGGAGAAGGTCAGGACATCGGCCTCCCTTCCCTCCTTGGCCCCTGGATCCTCCGATACCTCAAATATTGCCAGTTCTGGACTCGGAGTCGCCCTCCCTTCCAGGGCTTCTGACATAACGTCCGCAAATCCCTGCCAGAATCCCTTCAATTTCAGACATGCCAGGCTACCCCCACATCTATCCTCCACCTCCTCAAAGAACCTGCTCATTCGGGCTACCATCATAAGACCATAAGACATAGGAGTAGAATTAGGCCACTCGGCCCATCGAGTCTGCTCCGCCATTCAATCATTTAAAAAAAAAATTTAGAGTTTCCAATTCATTTTTTCCAATTAAGGGGCAATTTAGCGTGGCCAATCCACCTAGCCTGCCCATCTTTGGATTGTGGGGGCGAAACCCATGCAAACAAGGGAAGAATGGGCAAAGTCCACACAGACAGTGACCCAGAGCCGGGATTCGAACCTGGGACCTCAGAGCTGTGAGGCAACAGGGCTAACCCACTGTGCCACCGTGCTGCCTGCCGCCATTCAATCTTGGCTGATATTTTCTCACCCCCATTCTCCCGCCTTCTCCCCATAACCCCTAATTCCCTTATGTGGACGTCATGTGGGCCCTGTGGACCACCTTGAACTGGATCAAGCTAAGTCTGGCACACGACGTGGATGAATTGACTCTCTTCAAGGCTTTTTCCCACAGTTTGATTTCCAGCTCTCCTCCCAGCTCCTCTTCCCACTTCCTCTTCACCTCTCTGATTGGAGCCCCTCCCCACTCCATCAACTTGTATATCTCTGAAACCCTCCCCTCTCCAACCCCTGTTTTTGACATCACCTTGTCCCTCAGGGGGAGGCAAGGAAAGATTGGAACCTGCCTCCGTACAAAGTCCTGCACCTGAAGGTACCGAAACCCATTTCCACCCGGTAGCTCAAACTCCTCCTCTAATGCCTCCAAGGTCGGAAAGCCCTCCTGGATGAATAGGTCCCCAAATCTCTCAATCCTGCCATCTCTTAAAACCCCCATCCAGCCCCCCCCCCCCCCCCCCCCCCCCCCCCCACCCCCACCCCCCCCCCCCCCCCCCCCCCCCCCCCCCCCCCCCCAGGGCAAACCGGTGGTTGTCGCAGTTCGGTGACCACACTGACACCCCTTCCAGTCCCATGTGCTGCCTCCATTGCCCCCACACCCTTAGGGCCGCCACCACCACAGGGCTTGTCGAGTACCGAGCCGTCAAAAACGGCAGAGGCGCCATTTGTAAAGCCTCCAAACTCGTACCCTTGCTGAATGCTGCCTCCATCCGCTCCCAAACCGATCCCTCACCCACTACCCACTTCCTGACCATCGATATGTTGGCCATGCAGTACAAGAGCAAGGAGGTTTGTTGAACTTGTATAGAAAGGCATCAGCTGGAGTATTGCATACAGTTCTGGGGCCCACACTTTAGGAAGGATGTGAAGGTGTTGGAGAGAGTGCGGAAGATGTTTATGAGAATGATTCTGGGATGAGAAACTTCAGTTACAAGGATAGATAGGAGAGGTTGGGACTCTTTTCCTTGGGGAAAAGAAGCAGAGGGGAAATTTGATCAAACTATTCAAATTACAAGGTGCCAGGACAGGGTGGATGGAGGGAAATTGTTTCCATTAATTTGATTTAAGCAAATTGGTAAAAGAAACAAAATAAATATAAGAGAAACCATTTTCACACAGCGAGTGGTTAGGTTCTGGAATGCAAGAAAGTGTGATGGAGACAGGTTCAATCGAGGAATTCAAGAAGTTTTAGATGATTATTTGAAATGAAACAATGTGCAGGGTTACGATGAGAAGGCAGGAGAATGATAGTAAGTGAAATATTCATTCAGAGAGATAGTGCAGTCACAATGGGCTGAATGGTCTCCTTCTGTGCTGTAACAATTCTGTGATACACTCCCTTGTCTCCCTGATCCACTCCATTAAAATCGTACCATTTAGTTTATATTACCTCATCTCACTCTTCCTTTCTAAATGTATTACTTCATACTTCTCTTCATTCAGTGTAATCTGCCATATCTGTCCGATTTATCAGCCTGAAGTCCGCTATTATGTGAATGGTATGGTAATTGTATTATTACGGTTAAGGATATACAGGTGGAAGGCATTGATTGAGTCAGCCCATACAAAGAGAGACATCCCATTTAGATGGAATTTTACATTGACCCCATGTCCTGACACCCCCCTTGGGAATTGTGCGCCCACAATTTGAGCCACCTTGTGGAAATTCTGTCCGTGCCTTTCCATTTGGTGAGAGGGATTTCCTGTACAGGCTGCTGTCGCATCCTCACCCTTGCGGTAGTATGACTAGGGGTATTACGGTACCTTAGAAGTGAGCTGCTTTTGGTGCAGAGGACTCACTGCCCATTGGCCTGGGTAAGTCATGTGCCTCTCAGCCAATTGGCTGAGAGGTAGGTAGCTCCGCCTACTAGGCGGGATATAAGAACCCGTGCTTCCCGGCAGTCGGCCATTCTTCTGTACGTCTGCTGCAGGGCACACATCTTGTGCATTAAAGCCTTTTGTTTAGATCACATCTTCGTCTCGTGTCCAATTGATGGTGCATCAACCCTCATCAACTGGA